>NW_010972436.1:27321328-27321679 GCF_000737465.1 Haliaeetus leucocephalus | reverse complement strand
TGGGTTAAATGGCGGAGAACGCCAGCCTCCTCCGTCGCCTCGTGGAACCCAGCCCCGCTGAGGCTCCTGCTGAAGGGCCAGCCTGCTCACCTCAGTGCCCGGCTCGTGGCCGCCATCTTAGTCCTGGCGAGGGAGGCCGGATCCTCCGCACAGGTGCCCAGCAAAGGGAGCGGGAGCTGAGGCAGCCTCCTGGGGACACGGAGCTTTCCCTGGGGTGGCTGGGGGGTGACAGTCCCCGTCGCCATCACGGTGTGGCCCCCCCACAGGCCCCCTCTCTGTCATTTATCAGACCCACCATGGCTCCCCCCGTCACCCACCATGGTTCAGCCCTACGATGACTCCCCCCTGTTG
>NW_010972436.1:27251604-27321084 GCF_000737465.1 Haliaeetus leucocephalus | reverse complement strand
GCTCACGTGACCGCTCCCTCCGGCGCGCAGCGCTCCTCTTCCCCCACCCCCAAACCCCGCCCCTCCTGACGTCGGGCACGTGGGGGCGGCGGAGGCGCGGGGGCTGCTGGGAGCGATCCGCCATTTCCCGTCGTTCTCCTCCCTCCCCGCTTCTCCCCTCCCGCCATGAGCTGGCGGCGGCTGCGCGGTGCCATCGCCCGGGCGGCGGGTGAGCGGGACGGAACGGGACAGAACGGGAGGTTTTGAGGTCCATCCCGGGCCCTGGCGGCGTCCTCCGGGCTGTCCATCCTCCTCACAAGGTTCCTCGGCTGAGGGGGCCCAACCGGCCCCCGGGGCTGTGAGGTACCGGCCTGAGGGCGGGAGCTGTGTGGTGAAACGCAACGTTCGTGAGGGGAAGCGGATGGCAAAACCGCACCTGGCTGAGCTTCGCCTCTGCTGGCATTTACCCAGCCGGGTAAACTGGCCCGAACCAGTTGGTTGGTTAAACTGGTCCGGTTTTGCAGCAGGACGCGGTGTTGGAGTGAGTCCTGGCCTCGTCTGTGGCCTGGACCTAGCTGGTTTCCACAGTAATCTTGAGACAGTGGTTCTTGTTCCTCCTGCTGCACCATTGCGCCCTGCAACGCGAGGAGTGCGAATCAGTGCAGCCGGTGGAGGGGCTAATTAGTGCTTTTTAGATAATTGTTTCCAGGAAAAAGGCGGCAGAGGGTTCCCACCAGCTCTGGGTACGGCAGTGGGGATGTTCTGCTCCTGTTTCAGTACTGCAAGTAATTATTTTTATTTAAGCAACCCGCTGGTTCTTGGGGCAGAACCTCTGAGCCCGGCTGTCCTGCACGGTCTCTGCATGCTGAGAAACTGCACGTGAAGCCCCGGAGCTTTCACCCTCCCGTTCCCCGACTGAACAAGCGTGGGTCTAGGGCTGTGGCCGTTGGAGCAGCCGAGGGGATGTCCTGTCCTTAGGGCTCCTCGCACACATCGAGATGCCGAGTGTCTGCCTGCTCTGAGATGATGTTAAACTTTGTTGTGTTACTGTGGCTGGCTGGGGTTTTCAGAAGACATCCCAAAACTTAGAAAGGTGGGAGTTGCAGCTTTATAACGAACCTGCTAAAAATAGAGAATGGGATTATAATCCTAATCCAGGAGACCTTTCCTGGGGCTCCAGGGAAACTGTCCTTTAATCTTCTTTTCTACTTTGTAAGGGGGCTCTACCTTCTCTTTAAAGCCTCTCTGCTAATCAGCATTAATTTTGTTTAACTCTTGTGATGTCTGTCCTTTGCTTTACTGGTCGTGCTGCTGCCTCCCAGTTAAAATCCAGGGTGAGTTTAGCAGGCAGGAGCAGACTGAAACGTTCCTCGCCCTAGTGACAAATTCTTGCGTCCTCCTTCGGGGACCACCTTGTCTTTTTGCAGCCCAGAGGGGTCTACGTGGCCGTTTGTCCTCAGTCTCAGGTGTGGCACCTCCCCAAACGTGAGGATCTTTATTAAATAGCTGTGCTGCTCTGTTGCTGGTTGACTCCAGCCCGCTGTGGTTTTGGTGATACGTGGTGGTTAGGCCGGATCCAGAACTGTTTTAAGAGTAACCCGTTGGAGGCGAGAGACCCTCTGTGCTAGATATTTGCAGATTGGCTGCTCTGAAAATGCCAAAATCTGAGCAAAGGGGGAAAAAAATTGAACTTCTGCTCAAAATAAATATGTACCTGTAATGTTATTGCTGCAAACAGCTTGAAAATGTGACAGGCAGATGCCTTACTGGGCTGGGAATGAAACGAGATTTAAAAAGCCCTATATCCACCAGATCGGGTTTTTCAGGCTTTTTTGGTGTTTTACTTATGGTTTTTGAGGGCTTCAGGTTGCCAGAGGGAGAGGAACTGTGTTTGACGGGGCTGGGGGAGCGGAGAAGCGTCGTTACAAGTGATTTTTTGGGGTCAGGGCGTGTGTTTAACCAAATCTGATGGTGGAGGTGAGCGCATCCTCTCCCACATCTGCGCTGCTCACGTCTCAAGGCAGAGATCATCTCCTCCATTCACCCTCCCAGCATATCTTCGTCCTTTACCTCTCCGGCCCCGAGCAGCTGCCCCCAAAATTCCGCACTGTGCTGGGTGGTGAGCGCCTTCTGAAAGTGCTCCGTGGGAGCTGGTTTTGCTCTGCGCTGGCACGGATTCCCAGTTTGCCAGCTGGGTGTTTGCTGTCTGCCGCCCACGAGGGCCTAGCCCCTTCATCTGGCAGTGGAAATGGCTTTTTTTTTTATCCCCTTTAAATTACGTCTTGTTTTCCTCTGCAGATCTCCAGCAAAAGAGAAGGGATACATTTGGAGGGAGGCAAGAGTAAGCACCTCCAAGTCTCTTGGTTTATTTTTAGCCCGTTTCTCAAAGAAGTGAGACCTGTGATCGCAACCCGTGTGTCTTTTCTCACTTTAGTTCTGAGTATTTGGGGGAAGAAAGGGAATAAGGTAAAGGAGAGCATCTCCATCTTCCCCTGATGCCCCACCAGTGCTCTTTTGGGCAGAAAAGCACCACCAGCACCAGGGCAGCGCAGACCCTGTAGGGTCCCACCATGGAGGTGCTGGGACGTGCAGTTTGGAGGCCTGGGTTCGGATCTGCGTGGGCAGGAGAAGGAGTTTCTCAGTTGCCTTCATGGTGGATAAGTAGCCTAATTGTTGACCTGAGGCGAAGCAGCGGCTGGAGGCAACAGCCATGCAGACTTCAGAAGAGGAGCATTGTCTGCGGAAGGTGAAATCCTGGCTAAATCCAAGACTGAGTGATTTTCTAAAAGAGTTGCCTCAACCACGCAACTGTTGGGTGTGTAATGTGAGCGTAGCAGCTTTATGGCCTGTTTTTTTTTGCCCGATGTGCATCGGTGCTATCTAAGAGCCTATCTGATCTTGGTGTCTGTGGGCACCACTGCTTGATCACCAGCTAAAGACGTGCTACGTTTGAGAAGGAGGGTGGGCTGGAGATCTCCTAAGGCCCTCTCCAACCCGAATGAGCCGGTGGTCTCACCCCGGAGGTACCAAACCTCCCTCTGACCCACAAATAGCAGCTCTTCCCTGTGTGCGTTTGCGTTGGTGACTGCGGGGGATGTGTGATCTGTGAGGTTAGGTGTAGGGACGGGGATGGTTCTGCTGTTTGCCGAAACGCCAGGCCGGCACGTGCTGGCACCTGTCAGCCCATTAGTGGTGGTTGACTGCAGCTTTACTAGCCAAGAGAGCAGAGAGCAGAGGAGAAACCACAAGAGGAGATTAAAGACCAGCAAGCAGTTTTCATTGGCCATCTTAAAATTGCAGCTCGGTAATTAAGGCTTTAGGCAGCTCACAAATAGCCCAGCTTTCTGCCGGCTCACTCGTATTGTGAGCCTGTTGCCGCTGCAAGGAGCTGGACTTTATACCTTGGCTGAAAGGGAGTAAAAGCAAAAGGTAAGGATGCGTTGGAGCCTGCTGCTAGCCAGTGCTCTGCCCATTCTTCTTACCGCTTCCCAGTTTGTCTGGGGTTGAATGAAATGTTTGTAAATTATTTAGGCAGCTTTAGATTCCCCTTTTCCTACCAGTGCCTGCTAAAGGGCAGATAAAATTTTGCAGAGGGAGAGAGGAAGGCTCTTCTCCCTCTAGCTGGGATGTGAGCCTCCTGGCTGGGCTCTGCAGGCTGGGGCTGGGACTTGTGCATCCAGAGCAGTTCTTGTTGGCACAGCCAGATCACGGCAGAGGAAAAGCTGTGAAACGCCTGGACTGAATCTGTGCTGGCATCTGAATGTCACTTGCAGGGGCTTTCGGCGGTGGCTGAGGAAGCTGGCGTGTGATGAAGGAGCATCGTTCAGGAGCAGGCATGTTGTGAAGTGTGCTGGATGAACTTTGTGTAGCTCCTCTTTCTCTTCTGGAGTGTTTTGCAAGCAATGGTCAGGGCTCACCTGTTTTATTTATGGGGGCGAGAGGAACTGGCAGGGGCAGAAGAGAGGGAGAGATGCTTGAGACAACTCAGCAAGCAACTCGGAGGCTTCCGTGCTGCAAGCACTGAATAGCATTTCACTGGTGAGGAGGTATAGGAGGGTGTGCTTTCCTCTTTTGGTATTGAACATTTAGGCAAAACCTGTGACATTTGGAAATTATCAAATCTCGAGGGCTAAGGGAAAGACAGGACAGGTCCCTAGAAGGGCTTCCTAGAGCTTGTGCAGCCTAGTTGTGTTTTTTGGATGATGGAGCCTAATCCAGCAATGTTTCCATGCACGTGTGATGGGACCCGTCCTCTGAGATCCCCGGAGAATGTCTGATCTGGTGGGCCTCTGGGGCTGTGGCACCTGGAGGATGCCAACAGCAAAAAAAAAAAAAAAATATAGTTTCCTTTTAGATGGTGATTGAACGTGGGTGTTCTTACACCCACGTTAGCTGCTGCTGGCATCTACTTAGACTTTGTGTATTAACGCCCCGTCCTTACATACACGCTTAGATAAACTCTAGTCAGACAAGTACAAAGCATCCTTGGGGAACGGAGGGAAAACTATAATTTGCTAGCTGGAGTGCTGCCTGGTAGATGTCTGCGTGATCGCAGAGCTGTGCAGGAGGGATTTAGGGATAAGGAGGTATCCAGCTCACGCAGGCCAGGGTCAGGGAGGCAACCCTGCTAGATTAGCCTGCCGCACAATCTGCGGCTGATTTTGTAAGAGATGGCATTTGGCTTAAGGCTGTTTAAAAAGTGATTTGTAAGGTCAGGGTGACATTGCTATGATTTAATTTAAAATGGAAAGGCATTATACTGTCTGTCGGCTGATTGCTCCTGACTGAGGTCACGCCCAGCTGATGAGGTTAAAAAAAAAATGCATTTCCAGGGGCTTTACTGCTTGCAGAAAGTAATTGGTTTTAAATAGGAAAAATAGGCTTGTTTGATTTGTTCTGCTCTCGTCATCACCTCTGTTTTAGAAGCTGCTGAACTGCTGTTGATGGATGAGGGTCCCCAGCGGTACTCCCTGCACTGTTGCACAGGATTTTCTTCTTTATTCACATGTTGGTAATTAACCTTTCTTCCTCCCCAGAGACGCAGGCACATGAAAACACCCAGTTTTTTCTTCCTGGCTGAAGAAACAACTGCAGAAAGGACTGTGTGGCCCCAGGCTGCTTTTTTTCACCTGTACCAGGAACCAAACCCTTCTCTCTTGCCACAAAACGCCTTGAGCTGGGGTTAGTGCTCCAGGAAATATGGAAATAAACCCCAAAGCATGTTTGTGTTCCAGATCACACCCATGTTCAGACTGGTATTGCAAGGCTTTGGGGTTTAGTAGTGGAGGATGCAATGGGCTTCTGGGTCTGGGCTTCAGTACATTGTCTGCTTATGGTAAAGGCTTTGCGTGTGGATATTTATCCCAGGACTGATAGGAAACATTTAACTGTCTGTCACAGGCTCGTAGTTTGTACTTGTTAGGATGTAAAGGGGCAACATAAGAGGTGTGGCGATCTCATGGGCATCCCATCCCTCGCTCAGAGCTGCACGTGTGTAACGCTGGCTGATTTCTGTCCTATTTTCTTGCCAGCATCTCCTGCAAACCCTCCTTGTGGCCCCTCCCCATGAGAGGGAAGTGGCTGTGACTATAACTTTCATCAGTAAGGACAAGTATTAAGCTGGCATTGCCCAGTGTGTGTGGATGTCCTGTGATGTTTCCAGGTGCCACCAGGCACAGACAGCATTTTTCTCCTGTTGGAGAAAGTCTTCCCTAGCATTTGGGTCCCAGAGGGACCAAACCTGGTGACAGAGAACAGAGCTAGGACGGAGCTGGCTTGAATTATCCAAGTTTAGCGGCAGCTGGAGCCCAGTTTCCTCCTCCTTTGGGCGATGTCCTATACGTTTAACCTCAGTCCCTTGAGAACGAGCATTCATGCTGCAGTGATACATGTCCTTTATTTGTCTGAGGTATTTGTTCCCCAGGTAAGAATTGGGGTCAGCAGCAAAGCGAGGTGAAGCTGTCCTGCTGCGTTGCTGGTGGCTTCCGCTCTCTGCTTCCCAAAAAACGATATCCGACTCCTCAGGGCTCCCAGCTCAGATCTTTTGCAGTGGTACAGAGGTGGTGGCTCCCACCATTTGCTGCCAATTTGCTAATTTAATAGTTGTTTGCATTTCCCTGGTATTTCCTGCACTCCCAGTTACTTTCTGTCAGCTCTAGGCTTGTGATTTTTCATCGTTTCAGATTTGCTTGCAGAAACTTGTATCTGAGGGTAAAGGATAGACGCTATTTTGTGGGGCTGAGCACCCCTGGGAATCCACAGCTGTGTTTTTTCATGGGTGTTTCTAACCGGACACTTATTTTTCTGTCTCTAGCCATGCAGGGACCGAGACCAGTGGTTCTGAGTGGCCCATCGGGTGCAGGGAAGAGCACTTTATTAAAGAAATTGCTTAAAGATTACGAGAACATCTTTGGCTTCAGTGTCTCCCGTGAGTATCCCTGTGTCTCTGGGGAAAGGCAGTGGAGGAGTTCAGGGCCGCTAGCCCAGAACCTGCCTCTGTAGCTGTATTCAAGCATCAAATAATGGGCTTCCATGGCTTGCCTGTGTCTTTGTCTGTGGGCTCTTTGGTATGTTTAAATAAGTTAGGATGCCTTTTACTACTGATATTGGGTGGCAAGTCTAAGATTTGTCTGGAATAGCACCCTTTCCAGGTCTGGTGACTCCCCACACCTCTAAACACAGCTCAGAGAGGTGATGAGATTTTTCTGAGTGCTTCTTGACTCTGAAAGTAACAAAATCCCCCACAGGCCTCTGTTTCAAAAGCTAATTCTTTCCACCCACCTGCGGGAGCTGATGGGGATTTTAACAGTCCAGGGGCTGCACACCAGGGTCTCAGATTTAAAATTAAAGAGTTTCGTGAAGCCCATCTCATTACTGGGTCAGTCAGTGAAACACTTTGCCCCATCACCTGCGTACGTTCTTCCTCCAGCTGTTGCTCTGGTGGTTTGTTGACTTCTTCTACGTCGGTCACTAAGTCCTGGCCAAGGGTCCTGGTTTTTTTTTCTACCTGGGATGGTTCCCTGTAATGTGAAAATAACCCCTGGCCGGCCAGCTCGATCCACTTGCACCTGCCTGCACGCTGCAGGCAGTGCTGAAGTCCTCCTGCGTCCACAACAGAGTAAGTGCAGGGAATTTTCTTCAAGCAGTGTGCCTGTTGCAACACTAATTTTGTTTCCTTTTTCATGGGTGACACCTTAAAGGTTACCCTCAGAGTCTGGGCTGTGTCCACACCTCATTCGCCTTATTTTCCCTGGAGTCCTGCAAAGTGTTTTTAAGTGCGTTACCAAAATGTTTTTTACTGTCCTAACGCTTTGGATACTGCAAGTGAAATCCTTGCTTTGAGGTCTGTGAGATCTGGACGTGTTCTGCCATGAAAGGGCAAATACTGGATGTTTAAAAATTTAATGTTACTAGAGATGAAAAAAACTTAAAATTATCTTTCCTTTTGTGCGTTTCATCCTATGCTCTTGATTCAACTGAATCTCTCATCTCAGTCCAAACTAAAGCTTACTGTTTTCCCCAAGGTTGCCTCTTTACCGGTAGATATTTTTTTCCTAAATCTCCATAGGCCACTTAGGCAACTGGTGCTTTATAAAAACTTACAGGTGATCAGAGCCTTATTGCATTAGGTTAACTCCTGCTGGTCCTAAATAAAATAATTGGTGCTGCCCTCCATGATGACCGTCAGCTCCTTTTTGGTTTGAACGACTTCCAACAGGGTTCAAAGGCTGTCCGATTTATTCACCTACCTCATGCAGGAGTTTGCCCTTATTCATTAAATCTGGCTATTTTAAGCACCTATGTAGGTGCTGCATGGTCTTTTAAAATGAAGATAGCTCTGCAAAGTAGGGCACCGCTAATTGCCCTGAACTGAGGCACAAGTCTAAATAATGTGTCTAGGATTACACAGGAAGGCTGTAGCAGAGCTGAAAACTAAGCCCAGCCTGATAAGTCCCACACTGACTGCTCAGCCCCTAACAATTTTAATTGATTGTTTTCAGATTATCTAGGATTCTTTGATTAAAGGCCAATCCAGCATGTCGTTGTGCGTTACACTAGCTGATTGCAGAAGCTTTGATCATTTTAAATAGAGAATCAGCTTACTACATGATTGGGTTAATCTGCTGCGTGTGTGCTTTTATTTCTTTGATACTATTACTTCCTTGAGTGATCTACAAAATTTACAAGGCTTTTTTTTGCTTACAGATACCACAAGGCAGCCAAGACCCGGAGAAGTAAATGGCAAAGGTGAGTGTGTTGCAGTTGAGCCTGTCTCATCAGACTCGGCAAATAATTCCTCTGAAAAATTTTAAGTTTTTATGTGAAGTGCTTGCATGAATCTCCACTAGCAGATAAGTTAGTCCTACTTTTGTGTTTATAGGGTGCATTTCCTTAGGCAGGTATTCACTAATTATATATTTGAGAGTGTGTATGTATATGTGTGTATAATTCTGTATACATACACGCACTTTTGTTCTTTAGCTCCGTGGCAATAAGACTGTAGCTGTTTACCACTGTTCAGCAGCATGTGCCATGCGTTGGAGAGAAGATAACGAAGAGGGATGGACTTGGCAGAACAAAACCAAAATTTAATTAAGCGGTGAAATGTTAACAGAGGCAGAGCATGTGCTGCCAGTTTTCTTTTCTAGACACTGTCTCTGTGACTTGCTGGCTGAGGTTTTCAAAGCAGGGCTCTCAGTTTAAGTGCCCTGGTCCATACTTGGGCATGGAGTGGCTTGATTTTCTGAAGTGCCAGGTAGCTCTGGTGAGATACCTCAAATGCACACTGCTTTGGAAAATGCAACTGCTTAATGAGATGTCTTTATCTGTATTATTAGCTTGTGTCCAGTTGGCCAGCTGCTTTTCTGTTTTCTGGTTTGTTTGCATATTTCAGAAAGAATCATACAACGTTTGTTCTTAATTTCCGATGGCAGTTTTCACTCTGAAGTGAAGGGGAGGGATTTTAACAAAAGATAGAGAAACATTCCTTTTTAGTTAGTTTGATTTTGATGTTCCCTTTTATCTCCCTCTCTCTCGTCTCATTCTAGTCTATAATCATCAGTGCTTTCAAATTAAGGGCCTTGACAGTCCTGCTGTAATGTGTTCCATGCCTGTGGGGAGGGGGAGGTGGTTGCCACTGCACCAGAAAGGGTATGAAAAAGGGGGTACAGCAGCATTTCTGGCCACACGGAAAGCTCCAGAACATTCTGAGCAGGTGTCTGGACAACTGATGTGGAGAGGGGATGCTGTATGCAGTAATTAGGAAGTCGATATCTGCAGTCTGCCAACGTTGTCCAAAGCAGGTTTTAAGTTGCTTCTCCCCTAAGCACCTATGGGTGTCATTTTGACCATGAATTTACCTTCAACGCTGTTAATTTCTGTCTGTTTTTCCTGTTTTCCCTATCCAGATTACCACTTTGTGACCAGAGAGGAAATGCAGAAAGAAATTGATGCTGGTGAATTCATTGAGCACGCAGAGTTCTCCGGAAATATGTACGGGACGAGGTATGCAGTTCAGATGCTGTTGCCACTGAACCCAGGTGGTGCCGGAGCTGAGATGATGGTGAAGGAAAAGAATATTTTAACTTAGCGACACTGTTTTCTCCCAAACTCGCAGATTTTTGCCATAAGCAAAGCCTTTAATTTTCATAGCAGGGTCCTTGTCAGCTTTATTAAGATGGCAAAACTAACTCTTGCAGAGAGCTAGCTCATCATAATTAAATAGTTATTACATTACGAGATTCTCTATAGCCTCCAGTATTTGAGGGCTGCTGAAATGGTTCATATGCTTAACGCTTTTCTTGCACGGGGGTGATTTTCACAGACTATTTATGCTCCTTAATATTTTCCAAGTGCTTGCAGAAAGTAGTGGGCAGAATGGAGACTTACTCTCATTATCCCTGCATTACCTAATGGTCTGAATATGATGAATTCAGGAGCAGAAGCGATGATATCTGTATTGGCTGTTGTGAAAAAAAATTTGTGTGCTGCTTTGGTAAAGTGGCTGCTTATGAATAGATAAATTGCGTGGCACCCTTGACTGGGGTTCAAGAGTTAGGTGGATTTTAAAATAGCGTTGCCCTCGGCGTTGGAGCTGATGATCAATAAAACGTTAAGCTGCAATGTTAATTAGAAGTCAGTTATCTTATATAATTATTGTGAGAAAATTGTGACGCTACAGTAAAGGACCTGCTAAGGAGGAAAGTTAAATGTTTTTTGAGATATTTAATTAGTTGCATTAAAGAAATTTGCCTGAAACACTTTTTAGGAAGACTTACATTTCTTAAAGAGCCAAATGTGCTTTTTTGAGGATTTTTTTGGAGATGGCAAAGTTTCCTTCTGAGGACAATTATGCATTTCGGTAATGTAGCTGTTTTAATGTAACAGGCATAGGCATCACTGCTGTCACCACAGCTAAGGACAGCCTCGCAGGGGTCTGGCCATGCTGCCTCTGAGGCTGATGGAGGAGCACAGTCCCCTGCCCTGGCCTTGATACTTGCAGTGTCGCTGGTTTGGCAAGAGAAGCAAAACCTGACCGCTCATCCTCCAAATACCCAGCACCAAGGAGAAACTGAATTCAGGCTCCTTAATCCCTGGCTTCATCCTGTGTAGGACAGGCTTCCTTCCTTCACGTGTGTCCTGCTTAATCCAGCAGGCCGCAGCGTGGAGGAGACGGCTGCTCTCTGATGCCTGATACATAGGTGGAGTTAATTTTGCTGCCTTTTCCTCAGGGTGGGTGCTGAGAAGACATCTCTCCTCAGCCAATTTCCTTGAAATTGGCAGGAGTTTGATACTTTAACCAAATTAAATGATGTGCCGGGGTTTGTTTCTGAGGTGCTGTTCTCCCTGGCCCTTACTTTCATCTTTGGTCCCCTCTGCATATTCATGCTGCCTGTGCTCTGCCTGTGGTGGTGGCCATGCAGGGGGGGAGGATGAAATTAACCCAAACCCAAAGCAATAAAGACCAGTTTGCAAACAAAACAAATGCAGAAACTCTCCAAGCCTATGTTTACAAGTGCCTAAGATTGTTTCTAATCAGATGTGTGATAAATGGAGAGAGTCCCTCATGCTTATCAGAACGGTTGAAGTTTTTGCCAAGCCTTTCTGTTCCCTAACTCTCATCAGCTAATAATAATGAATAACTAAAAATTAATTGCTTAAATTAAGAGCCCTGAAAGGGCCCTGTCTGTGGGATAGCACTGAGTCCCACCCACAGAAACCAGAATTTCTTGAAGTCGCCTTAAATTAGAGGCTGAAGTCAGAGTGCAGGCATGGGGTCTCTTTCCTGGGGCTCTGAGAGCTGCTGGCTCTTTGTAGATCAGTTGTAGCGGGAATTAGTTGATACCTGGTGATATCAGATGAAGCCTGTGGCTTTCACAAGGCAAACCAGGCCATTTTGGGGAGTTTTTGTGGATTTGCTGTGGATGGTGCACCTATCTGGGCTCTTGCTGCTGCCCACTCAGACAAGGCAGCAAACCTCTGTATTTGTATAGGGCACAGTGCTGGTCTCACAGTTTTGCTTCAGCTTTCTTCTTCCTGTTGGGATTTGTGACCTCCCCAGGTCAGGAGGAAAGTCACCAGCCACCTTAAGATCTGTTCTTAATCTCATCTGCCACTGCATGATCTCCCGACTTCACTCTCTCAAAACCTGCAGTGCCACCTCTGAGCTCCTGGCAGGGATTCTCTCCCCACTGTCCATCGTGCCACGGAGCCCTGGCTTGAAGGAGAACCTGTGCCCAGCACTGTGCAGATACCAACTGAAAAGCCTCCCACGAGGGCTGCTACCCAGTAACTAGTCCAGGTACCTCCACTGCACCAGGAGAGGGTTGGTGTTGCTGCTTTTCAAGGGAGGATTGTGGGTGTTCAGAAACAAGCTCGAGGCAGTTCCCCTGTGTTGGGGAAGAGGTACTGCTTTTAATGACCTATGAGAACGGCCACTTAAAATATTTTCTTAACTGGGCATCTTGCGACCCAGGCAGGAGCATCCATCTCCGTCAAGCATCCTTCAAGAGAGCTCATGGGTACAGAAATCAGTAGGTCTGTGGAGAAAGAAAGTTCTCAGTGTTTTTGCTCTTTGGTGTTTGTCGAAGGCAGACTGTACCCAAGCCACACTGCTCATGGGATAGTCGCACATTATCCATTTCCACACCTTCCATCGTGGTTTTGCCAGCCTCTCTAGCAGGACACAGCAGGTCCCTGCTCCAACCCAGGGATGCAGAGGACACCTGGGGAAAGAGAAACTGTTTAGCAAGAGCAGAGCAGGCTCTCTCTTCTCTCCTGCCACAATTCAGGCACAGGGGAGCCCTGTGAGGTGAAGACTTGCTGCTGGAGGGGAACGCACCGAGCGCCCACTGCTATGGCTGGACGCTCTGACCCCTCTTTGCTCTGTCCCCAGTAAAGGTGCAGTGCAGGCTGTTCAGGCCCAGAACCAGATCTGTGTCCTTGACATCGACATCCAGGGCGTGAAGAACATCAAGAGGACAGACCTGAACCCCATCTACATCTCCGTGCAGCCTCCGTCCATAGACATCTTGGTGAGCGACCGCCTTCCTTTGCCGTTAGGCAGTTAGAGGTAATCAGCGTCTTGTTCTGAAGCGATGGGGGTTCCCCCCTCATTGATTCACCCGTATGTTTTTAAGGGCTGTAGAATAGATGAGGAGGACATTTCTGAGCACGCTGTTACCTCTGCCCAGTCCAACTCCCCAGCCTCTGGCTCCCAGGGATAAATCTTCCTGTGCTGTGTTTTTGAGTCCCTCCTGTACAGTTCCCACACCTTGGCATGTTTGCCTGCATTGGGTTATAGACTCCATTGCAGCGTGGCCAGCCTTTAAATGCATTAGTTGTGCCTAACACTGGGGAGAGAAGGAGATTTTTGTCCTGAGACTTGCCCCTGGCAATTAAAGTTAAACCGAGGGAGGCTGGTTCTCTGCAGCACCAGAAATCCTACACTCCTCTGGTCTTATGGAGCCCTGTGTAATAATGGTTGCAGTGTGCTTCTCGCAGAAGTGAAATCACTCTCATGGTTCAGAGAGAGATGTGGACATGCATGTGTGGCTTGCTGAAGCCATGCAAGGAGTACATGGCAGTGAAGGCCACGACTCCTGGCTCTCCCCTCTTGCTCTCAGTAGATCAGGCAGTCTCTGTTTCTCATTGAGTTTGTGGAGGAGGGAGCCAACAGCACCACATGCCAGAGCCCAGCAGAGAGATTTCATCTCCCAGCGGTACCTGCAAAAAAGAAAAATACAGGGTGCAGGGGAGGAGACTGGGAAGCTGAGCTCTGGGTGGGAGATCTTGAGCTCAAACTCAGCTTGGCCACTGCTTTGCTCTGGGCTGTGAGGCCACTCACCCTTTGCAGAGTGTTACCTCACATGCCTGTGGTCGCCAGCAGTAATAAATGGCAGACAGCACTGGTTTGTGGGATGGGGGGTGGTTTCTGCAAGCAGCATTTGGAACACGTGTTTCTCTAATAAGTTTGTCATTGGGTTTAGGAAAAAAGACTACGTGACCGAAAGACTGAGACAGAAGAAAGTTTACTGAAGCGTTTGACTGCAGCTCGTGTAGATTTGGAACTTAGTAAGTCCAGAGGCCTTCAGGTGGTGCATAGGGAGAGGGGATGCGTTGGTGATTTAGAGCTGTTTTTTGCATAAACATCTGACCTGTGTTCTCCAAGGCGTGCTGGCAGGGCTTGGACAGGAGCTGAGTTTAATATAAGCAGCGTACTGCATCGTTTCCCACTGCAGTTCCTTGTGGGCAGTTGGCAGAGACGCGCATTAGCAGTGGCTGAAATAATAATATTAAAATGCCACAGGAACTTTGGTCACGCACAAGAGATGACACAGAGAAGAAACACATTCTCCTCTAACTCCTCTGTCCTCGTCTCCTTCCCCAGGTAAAGAGCCTGGCCTGTTCGACTTGGTCATTATTAATGATGATTTAGAAAAAGCCTATTCCGAATTGAAGGAGCTACTCCTGGAGGTGAGTTATTTGGGGCTTTTCTGCCTCACTCCCCGGGCAGGCATGAACTCTAGGCTGAGCAGGTGAGGGTCTGTCTACAGGCAGCCACAGAAATGTGACCTCATGCCCACGCTTGATCTGGTTTGAGCTGCTGAGTGACGTAGTTGAGCACAGATTGCGTACGAGTGATGATGGATCAGTGGCCTAAAAGTGGGAAATGGATCCAGCGTGATACTGGGTTAAGGGCAAAATAAACATACATCCCTGGACAGTATGGAAGGGGTGTGCTATTTTTGAAGAGCCTCTGAGTCAAACCTTGCCTTGTCCCTAAAGGCTCATGCATGTAAACTCTGGGCTTGGTCCTGTGATGCTGCGGAGCTGGTCTGAGATGATTGCTCGTGGTCTCCAGAACTGTGAAACTATGAGTTGTTCCCAAAGACGGGGAGATGCTCAAGTTGTTTTCCTGATCTCCTTGCAGGAAATCAAGAAGACCCAAGAATCCAGGAAGTCCTGAGCTGAGCCTGCTTGGACGTTTTAACTTTGCACATCATTCCTGAAGCACATCATGCCATTTTATTCCGAGAGACATTCCCTTTAGGCTGATCCTCCTCCCAAGTTACTCTAGGATGTTTCTATTAAAAGGAAAGAAAACAAAACCCAGTCACACTTGTGTTTCTGTTCACCCCACGCTCGGCGTATGCTCTCCCAGGTTTGTACCTCAGGCGGATGCTTTGGAAGCGATTGCACGGCATCCACTGCCGAAGGGCAGAGCTGCTCTGCGAGGCTGTAGAGGAGCTGTCTGGGCAGCTGCAGCCCTGACATGCGGCTTAGGATCCCACTGCGATATTTGTGGAGGTACATGTTATGCCAGCTAATGCCACTCGATAAAAGGGGAGCTACTTAGATTGATGTGACCCCCGTTTCCACCTGCGGACGGAGGGGCGCCCATCTTTACTGGCACCTGATGTCACAAGTGTTGGCATCCTCTCGCTCCCTCTGGTTCCTGCTTTGTTTTGCAGGTCTGGCTGCAGCTCCTCCAGGCATTTCTGATCATCTGTGCCTGCCACCCTCAGCCTCTGCGGTGTTGTATTGTGTCGCTGTGGCAGAGCAGCACATCAGCACGGCTCGGCTGCTCTAACCACAGTCTTTGTGAACAGATGGGTTTGTTTAATAAGCTGAGAGGAGAAGGGAATGCTTGCAGGATATGATCTATCCGCTGCCTTTTTTCTGCGGGAAAAGTACTGTGAGCTTCTACTCTGCCATGTCGGCAGCAATCTTGTAATTCACCTGTACTTGTTCCGCTTGAGTTTAGGTGCAGGTAAATTTTTAGAGGCTTTGAGACCTACAAGTCGAGGGAAAAAAGATTTCCTCCTAAGCTGTGCAGCCTTTTTGGTTGACATGCTTGAGGGCAGCAATAAATCCCTTTTCCTAGGAGGGATTCGTTTGATCTAGCCACTGTCCCTCGTACTGGTCTCTGGCTTGAGATGTGGAGAGCTTTGCTGGACGGGCTGGGAGGATGCTTTGTACTCCTCTTCCCCAGCTTTCTACAGTCTTAATCTTGATACTTTCGTGTAACTTCTGAGCCCTGTGGTCCTTCCAGCAGGTCGTATCCTGAGCCTCCTTGGAGGGGTTGGTTCCTCACTGAGCCCCTTACACTTAAAGCACCCCAGCCTTCACCAGAGGTTTAAGCGTGGGAGAGAGATGAGCAAAGTTGCGTCTGGTACCTCCAGGTGGTTAACCTGGTTTTGGGCTGCAGGGAAGGAATGGTTGCTGCAAACAGTTGTGCGGCACAGGTGCTGGTAGGGTCACTCATCCCAAAGCCTGTTGTCCTGGAGGACGCAGGTGGTTTGCGTTTGATCCTCAAGAAATGGTGAGTCCGGCAGAGCTGCCATCCCACAGGTTGTGGCTTCCAGCCATCTTCCCCCAAAACCAAACCCAGATCAAGCTAGTGTCATGCAGACCATGAATGGCTGGACCATGCAAGGCCTGGCTGTGATATTTTCTCACCAAAACCACGTCTTACGAGGGCGTGGTTGTACCTTACACTCAGCTCTCTTGGGTTTCATCCTCTTTGTATCCAGTCTCTCCAGTTTACCCAGCTGCTCTGCTCCAGCACACTTCCAGTACCTCTTGGTCCAGGTTACCTCCTAAATTACTGAGCTCCATCCTCCCTGTCGTTATGGATAGCAGCAAGCAGAACCAGACCTTGGGCCACCAATTTAATGCTTCAGTTGCATTCGGGAGGATGATTTGATGATTATTTTGATTTACCTCTCTTGAGCTGTTTTAAATATATTTTTCCTAGATGAGACTCTGAAATCCCTTCTGTTGTCATGAGTTTCATGTTGCGACGTTCTCGCTTTGGTTTAAAGCACCAGGAAAATGCTCCCCCAAAATTTTCTGGGGGTGTACCTACTTCACAGCCTCCAGCTCTCCCCACCCCTAGAGCGCGAATCGCTGCGGCCAGGTTCTTTTGGTGGCGAGTGATGGACTGTGATTTTTTTTTTTTTATTTCCTGAATCGTGGGGTTTTGTTATGTTTTGAGGGATGCATTTGCAATGGGGAAACGTCCCCTCTAGATGGCAGAAATGACGGCAGGAAAGCGCAAGGGGACCCACGCTGCGGAGCGACAAAACCCAGAGGTCGAGACACGGTGTTGGCCTCAGTCCGGTGGTCTCCGGCCACCGCGTGGGACCTGCGTGGGACGTCACCAGGTGGAAATGCCCAGCCACTGCCTGCTCAGCCCTCCTGTCAACACCCCGAGAGCTGCGCGGCTACCAGCCCCGAGCCCAGCCTTCGAGCATCCCTCCTGGAGAGGTGAGTGGTACCCGGGAAGGGACAATGCTTCAGCCGTACGGCGTCGCTTGGAAAATGGAAAAACAAAAAGTCGTTTAGATCACTTGCGTCCCCCCTTCCCTGGTGGTAACAGAGAGGGAAGTCCTAAATAACCCACCTTATATCGGGTGACCTGCTTTTAGCGGCTGCCGCTGTGTCTGACAGACCGAAACAGTGAACGCCTGGATGCCTGGCGCTAATGCGAGGTGACGGGGTGGCCGTCGGGAGGGCGATGGGCAGCGGAGGGACGCGGAGCAGGTTTCTGGAGCCGGGCTGGTTGCCGAAAGGCTGATAACAGCTGTCGAGTGTGTCCTGTGAGTCGTTTTCGGCACTGCCCCGTCTCAGTGTTTGGTGTTTCAGAGGGGCCGTGCTGCATGTTGAATCTCGTAGCTGGGTAGGCGAAGGCACCTGTTGAAATGAGTTTTTAATTTCTGCATCTTCAAGAAATAGGACGTCTATTTTATTAATTGCATTTTCAAACATAAATACCTTTCTGGATCTGTGTTTTCAGTACCAGCTCGTTAGGGATGCAGCCATCCCTGCATCCCTGGGGCAGTGAGGACCATGCTGAGCATCGCAGCCCAGATTAGGGTCCTACACAACCGCAAGTGGCGACTGCCAGCAGGGCAGTCCTGGGGGAATCTATTTCCCACCTAGGAGATCTTCCAGGCAGGAAGGCGCTGAACGTGCCAACCAACAGGTTTGGGGCATTTTGGGATGAAGGTGGGTGAGATGAAGGACATGAGGGAGCTAACGCTGTCAAATGTGGGTTTATTTAGCTGTCGCACCAGCCGTTAAAAACCTCGTCACCTGGCCCCATAGGACCACAGGGATGAATTTCTCCCCCTGAGCATGGCTGTGACTCCGGCTGAGATGTCGGTCGCTCCTTCTCAGGGTACACACAAGTGAAAGAAGCGTGCTCCTGGGTTACTTGCGGAAATGTCAGAAAAAGGGATTTTTTTTTTTTATATGTAGGTATTCACTTTTCCACCAGACTGGGATAAAATTGGACAGATTTCCGCTTTTTTCATCTCTGTGAGATGCTTTGGGAAGCGTGGCAGCACCTCGTCCTACATCCCTGCAGGAGGAGGATGCTGGGGGAGGAAGGCTCATCCGCACGAGAAGGGTGTGTGGGAAGGTATGAGGAGCCACGCCAGAGAGAAAGCTGGGATAAAACCTGCCCCAGGAATTCTGCCTGGCTGGGGCTGAGGGTATTTTGAAGCCGATGCCAAAAAAAATAATAAATCCCCATAGTACTTTAGCTTCAAAGCAATTGCTCTGCAGTCTTCCTCTTGTGTTTTTTTTCTGAATCTGGGCTGATACACCCACCGCTTTTGAGGCAGGAGCTGATCGCTTTTCCCACCCTCCTGCCCATCCAAGGTCTTTGGTGATAGAAATATGAAATTAAATGAAATTCAAGGGGCGAACATGGGGTTGGTGGCTTTAGACGCAGAGGTGACCTCTGCTCTGACCCAATGGTACCAAACTACTGCCTGGGAAAGACATCATGCATGAGGGCAGGCAGTCCCTGAAGCCAGTGCCCAAATCATCCCAGGGGAAGCCAAGAAAGGCTGGGGCCATGCTCCAGGATAGCTTCAAACAGCCAAAATTAGCCCAAAGCCCATCCGCCTGTGGCTCCTTCCAGCACCATGCCCCGCTGCCATGATCCCACGGTCCAGAGACTTGTCCTTGCCGTGGCTTTTCTTGGCATCTCAGTACTTTTGGAAGCAGTCCTGATTTTCAAGCTTCCTTCCATGCGATTGCAAAAAGGCACCGCGGGGCAGAGCTGGCCTGGGAAATAATTGGGCAGCCGGCGTATAAAATAAGCGACAAGGTAAAAAAAGAAGTAGGAATAACCGTGGCTTTCTTGCTTGCTCGCCAGTGTCCGGCTCGGTCTGCCTGCGTGCTTCTGATCACGAGCGCTGGGATTTAGCATCCCAGGTGCGAAGGTGTGATGGGATGTGTTCACGTTGGTGCGTGGGGATGGTGTGTGATGGGTAGGACTGTGGCTACAGTGACCCGAGTGCTGTCAGAAGTAGTTTTCGGGGGAGAAAAACCTTATTGCAAGCTCCTCGCACGCATTTAGGACCTTTCAGAGAGTTTGTTCAGCCCATCAGTGGGATCAGTGCTGCCTGGCACCAGCACGGCTGAAGGGTCTCAGGCCACCAGTTACCACCATTTCTGGAAAACCTTGGTTTTGTTTTTTTTTCTGCTATATCCACTGCCTGCATTTCCATTGGTATGCAGCAAACCTCTTCTAGGAAATCCTCTGGCAGCCTGCATGACCTCGAACAGGAGCTGAGAGCCATACTGCAGGGGGTTCGGGGTGTCATCCCTCTCCCTGGGGTCACCTCTCCGCAGCAGAGCCACGGGGTGAGACCTGCTGTCCCTCCCCAACCCGCCGTGGTACAAAATCCTCCGGCATCTTGCGAACCACGTGAAGCCAGCTGACTTTACGCTGGAGAGGATGAGGAGCGTATCCGTGGGAGCAGGAGGGAGGTGGGCTCGGTGGGATGGCTTTCCCTGGCCAAAGAATCCAGCCATGCCGTATTGTGGGCTTTTTTTGGGCGGGCTGCATGGGTGATGTGGTCCCTGCCCAGGGATGCTGATGCCTTTTTTTTGTGCTCTCTTACAGGACAGAGAGGTGACCACCACGTGCGGGTTGCTGCTGCCTCACGCTGAGACACCCACCAGCACCACCAACACCGACAACAGGTAGGTCCCGTAAAACCACAACAGCTAATAACCCTCACTGGGGCTAACTGACCCCAGTGGGACCTGACCCGACCCGTGCTGGCACCCCTCGGCCAAGACATCACTCCTCCAGGGCTTGTTTTCCTTGACCACGCTGCTTCTGGAAAGCAAGTCGCGGGGAAGGATCGAGTTTTCTCTCTAGCACAGGGTATTGGGGAGCATCCCGTCAGTACGTGATGCTCCAAGGTGCTCATAGGAGTCGTGCCGTCTCCTGCTCCGTCGGCTCCACGAGGATAAGAGCAGCCCTGGTAGCCGGGATGTGCCCGCCTTGCTGGGCGCTGTATTTGGGTCAGCCTCATCGACTGGATGTGCAACTGTGTCATCCCTGGAGAGCGCGGGACGCCGATCCATAAACCTGACGGGCTCTGGATGGGGTGGCATGCGCTGCAAGGAATACCGGCTGGGGCGAAATGACGGCGTCAACACCAGGCTCCCTGTCTCTAGAGCTCAGCCCTGCTCCCGGGCTCCAAAAACGGGCAAAAAATGGGGAATCCAGTATAGGCTCAGCTTTTTCTGACAATAGCAGCTGTGACTTCGCTTCTCCGGGATGTGACTCCAGCCCCGTAAACCGCCAGAAGCCATCTGCAATTCAGATTGCGTGCGGCAACTGGTACAACAACTGGTACAACCGGATGCTTGTGAAATCAGGGATGCATCCCCCTCCTGAAGTCTGATTTCTCTCTCCCCAGGCATAAAAGGAGGGAGGAACAGGATGTTTTCCTGGCTTTTACTTTCCCCATCCCAGTTGCCAGAGATGCAAGGAGGTGATAAAAAGAAGGGAGGCAGAAAAAGGCAAAATGCCGGTGCCCAGGTTAAGTTCAAAGAATTTATATATAAATAATCCCATAGAGGGGATTATTTTAGTGAACCCACATGGGGAGGAGACCCCTGGGAGCTGGGACCAACGGGCGCAGGGAAGGACGGGGCGGCTGTCCCTCTGCCATCCACCCTGTGGTGGCCAAGTCCTCGGTCCAGCACTAAGTTGCAGATACTCCCTTGAAGCACCGGGGTTTCTTCTCCTGTTTGCTATCAAGCAGGTCTCATTGATGGAAAGCAAAGTGCTTACGTGGTGGGCATCCAGCCCCTGGGGTGTCCCTGGCTCCCTGATGCAAAGCCAGCACAGAGGTGATGGGGAGTGAGCCCTGCTGGGAAAACTCTCCAAAAAAGCCAAGTACAATGCTCCAGTCCCTCCTGTTACAATCGGCAATGTGCTGACCTGGCTATACTGGGTATAGGATGAGGAAAAAGAGGAGGCTTATAATTTTTCCTGGTTGGAAATGCAGGATGCTCGAGCTGCATCCCTGCTCGTGGTGGTGGTCCCACAGATGCTTCCCCAGACACAGCGGCGTGGACTGGAGAGAGAAAAGCAACACTCAGATCCAGGTGGAGAGGGGACACTGGTGTCACTGCCCACACCGGTGGGGTAATCTCTCTCCCTGGGGAGCCATGACCGGCATCCGTGGGGTGAGAGAGCTTGTCAGGCTGTTCCCCTGAGCGAGAGGGATGATCACACATGTTTCATCGATTTGGTATCTGATTGCTAATTATTAGGGTAGTTGACCTGTGGAGCCACAACGCCTACAGTCAGCTTGGCCGGCACGAATGTCCTCGTGGCTTCAAACCTGGGCTTAACGTCCCTTCTGCTCCCTCCTCCTGGCCCCAGGCTCCCAAGTGCTGCCCGCAGACTCTGCCAGCATCCCCAGGGAGCAGCTCCACCACAGCAGCTTTTCCACATTTAATTTGGCTTTATTTTTTTTTTTCCTTTTTTCAGTGCACCACATTTTTTTTCAAGCAATCTGCCCTCCAAAGCATGGGTGCTGCTGTTCCTTGAGGCCATCACACTTCAGCTTCACCCCATCGGCTTTAGGATCTACTCTTAACCTGCAGACACCAGGGCTGGCAGGTAGGAGGAAAAATAAAGCAGACAGCACCGCTGCGATAGCATCTCTGGGCTCTTCCCTCTTTTTACTGCTGAAATCCAACCTGATTGCCCTTTTCTTATCCATCGTGGTCTCAGGGAAGAAATTTCACCAGTCTTGCAGCAGCTCCTTGTGTTTCTAAAGACAGGCGGGTTCTTGCTTCCTGCCTTCTCATCGTCTTGGCTGCAGCAAACGTGCTGCCTCTCCCTGGGTGCCTCTCAGAGGAGTTTGGCTCTGTTTTCTCTCCACCCTCCTATTAACAGTTGCATTATTAATAAGGACGCCCTGCTCAGACCCAGGGCAGCCTCCCCTCGCACATCCCATCCTCCAGCCCTGACCATCTCGGTGGCCACCACCAGACCCTCTCCAGCTCCTCAGCGTGCGCCTCCACTGGATGCAGCATCCAGATGCAAACTCCCTGGAAGGATTCCCTGCAAAACACCACCCAGAGCATCCCTCCGTTTTATCAGCGAGCTGTTAACATCCGATCTCAACCCAATCTTCCCATCACCTTTGTACCCCAGATGTATTTTATCTAAGATCCTATTTCCTTACTCTCTTGTAGGGACCTCACGCCAGGCAATAGCGCAACGGCGTTGGCAAAACTGAGATTTCTCCCGTCCCTAGGTCTGTTATCCTGCCCTAGGAGGAAAACAAAGTCTCCTGGTCCTCTCCATGGGTAGGATGAAGCCTTTTGGGAGCTTGCAGAGGAGCAGAAGCTTCACCCCGTGCCACCGCACGCAGGAGCCGTGGCTCCAGAGGGGACAATGACAGCATTGAGCACGGGTGCTGAAACGCTGCCGTATTGTGCCTGGCAGAGAGATGCCCCGAAATAATCGCCTCCTCCTTGGCTTTGTTTGCAGGGCTGTGGCCGGTCGTGCTGCAGGGCTTTTCCCTCCCCAGAAGGTCTCCGGTTATGTGGTGAAGACCCGCAGCTCAGACTCACCTTTTTTTTTTTCCTGGCTGTGAAAGGTACGGCTCGTCTAATCTCCTCCTTACCGAGGTGTAACTCTGGGGGTATCGCTGATCGGGAGAAAATGTGGATTTGGGGACAAAAGGATGCTCTGTTCCTCATCCCAGGGGGGGCATGTCATTCTTTCATTGTTCCTTGTAATATATTTTGTGTATATTATATATAGTATATTTTCTATATGTCACATATATAATATATTTAAAGTCAACATCGAGAGCCATGCAAATTGTCTTACCTCTTTTTATGCCTATAAAGTATTTTGTATTAAATACATGCTTAAGCTACAGAAATCCAACTCCACTCGGGGTCTGGGCAATCCCTTAAAGTTTGGATCCAGGGTTTTGCTTGAAACTGTTTTAAACAAGGCTGAATGAGACTCCACTCCGGGTCTGAAACAGGGCGAGGCTGAGGATTTTTTAGAAGTATTTTTAAGGTTGTTTCTAAGCTGGGCACCTACAAAAGGGTTTCCCTAAACAGTTTCTGGTGAGGGTGTTTTCCTTGCCCAAAATCTGCTTGAAAACCTCCAATTTGGGCAGAAGTTTTGGCTTGTGACCATGTCAAGGGCAGCACCAGCTGCAGGAGCAAGGGCTGCAGTGATGCCTCCCTTCTCCCTCTTCCTTCATCCCTGGAGCATCCTACAAGCTAATTCTTCTTGAAAACCCCTTCTGGGAATGCATTCCCCCTGCATGGTCAGCCAGGCTGTTTCCCAGTTTGTTCCTCCCCTCAAGCAGCTGGAGACAAGAAACACACTTGGAAAAATTAAATAAGGGGATGAAAACTTGGCTGCCCCATCCCAGCTGTGCCAGAGAGCAAGGACATTGCTTCTCCTTAAAACCAGGAAAAACAAGTTATTTTGAGTAGTTTCACATGGCGGGGTGCTACTTAAGAAATGCTTAGGGACATGCACTGGGTCCCTGTAGGATTAGGAGATTGAAGAACTACCAGATTGTAAAGGTTTAGAGCCATCTTCATACTGGATTTGTGAAGTTTTGGGGGAGGTTCTTTGACTGTAGCGAGCATAACCTTGCTGATTGGGACTCCTGGAAGCCAAATCTCTCCTCACAGCATGGGGCCTTTAAGGAAAACATCAATTATTGTGAGATCAGCCATAAAATCATGCGAGCTGGCAACACGAAGGAACAGATAACAGTGCGCCAAAGGTCGCAACCTTCGGATGGGGGCAATTATTTAATCCCTGCTTGTTGCGTTTCGGTGAGGGGTAACATCACTCCCCCCTCTTTGACCAGAGACCGTCGTGGGGGGCAAAACCCTCTGCCTGAGAGCAGGAGGGGCTAGGGGAGGAGGAAAATGTCCCTTCTGTCCCCTTCCAGCTGTTTTCCCTTCCAGCTGTTATCTGCAGAGCAGCAGGGTGATGCTTCCAGCTGCCCTCCCCTCACCCCAGCCCTGCAAAACGGGGCTGGGAAGGGAGCAGAGGGATGAAGAGGGTCTGGGATGGGGCTGGCAGGGAGCACCTGGCCACCATAAAAATACTAAAACTGTAAAATTTGACGGACGAGTGCTGCTTTGGGACATTCATTTAGACATAAAAATCAAGGGAAAGAAGTGGGGTTTGATGCTGCTGCAATATATCGCTGTAGCTGTGATACATTTTTGCAGCTGACTTTCCTTTCTGCTTCGCCTCTGTTAGAACAGAAAGGAGAAGAAAGTCCAAACAAGAAGGAAGCATTTCTTATCCCGTGGCAGCGCCTCAGCTTTCCGCCTTCCCTCTCCTGCTCCAAGGAGCTCTCTTTTTGCTATTATTAGCCATAGACAATTTGAATTATTAGATTTTTTTTTTTTTCCCTTAAGCATTGCTCTTGGCTCCTGGAAGCATCACCGCATTCTCATTTTTTCCGGACTTTTTGTGGGTGCTTAGAAGGAAATGAAAAAACAAAAGGAAAGGACAGAAATCCTTGACGTCCCGGGGAACGATGGGTTTGTGGCGTTGGATTCGGAGGAGCTCTCCCGCCTCGGGAAACTTTCCCGGTGGAGGTCTCCACGTCATCATCTCCAGGCTGGTGCAGCGGGAAGGGAGCTCGGTTTGAAGGGATGGGAGGGGAGGAAAAGCAGCGGCTGGGGAGCTCTGCCTGCGGCGGCAGGCAGGGACGAGGTGCTGCCTGCGGCTCCGCGCACCACGGTGGGGAAGGATGGGACGTTTTTGCAAAGGACTGAGCCCAGCGCTTCTCCGTATGTTACTTTTTTGTTTTGGTTTGTTTGTTGGGTTTTTTTTCCCTCTTTATTTTTTTTTCCCTCTTTATTTTGATATTTGGCTGGGTGGTTTTAGCTTGGCTGATTCGTGGCACTTTGCAGACCCCCTCTTTCTGCTTTGATCCACCTCTGCTCCCACTCCGCTCTCCCCTGCTCTTAATTTTCTGCCCTTTCCCCATCACTCGGGTGGGGAACGCGTTTGCCGCGACCTAACGGTTGTGTATTGCCTTTCCTGCCGGTGGAAAGAGACGTAACATCCCTATTTGGCGTCACTTTGTGCACACTTTATGTCAGCGTAAATCATCCCCCGTTGCACAGGGCAGTGCAAATCCATCTTCAGGGAATTTAGGATTAAACCATCGGTGGTTTAGCTTTTTTCTGATGGAAACCCTTAGGTACTCTGGGACCATCTGGCCAGTCCCCATCCCGAGGAAGATGCTTCGGGGTCTGGTTTTCCTGCTAGTCCTTCTGTCAGTCCCTTGGGTTCTATTTCTGAGACTTCTGCTTGCACAGCAAATTTTGGGGGCTGCAGCCTGCTTGCTTATGGAGCATCAGTTTAGGTGGTACATGCTTGTGCATCATGAGCTGGTCATTAAGGACCAGGCAGAGACCAGTGCCTGTAGGAGCTCACCCCAGCAGAAGATGCAGTTTTGCAGCTAGTGTCTCTAACCCATGGACAAAAGATCCATTGATAAGGTTATGTTCTCTGTGAGGTGCTTTTGTATTGTTTTTTAAATAATATCCAAGGATGTGAGCACATTTTTCATCCTCGCATCTCAAAGCACCTCACAAAGGGTGTCTTCTCTCCTGTGCAGCTGGGGAAACTGAGGCACAGGGAGGGCAGTGGCTCGGCAGCATCACGACCAGTGGGAGCTGAACCTGCTCCTTGGTGGCCTCATCTTCTTGGCTAGTGGGCCTTCCTTGAGAGAAAACTCTCCTGTTGGCCTCTAAACACACAGGATCCTCCTCAGGGTGGGATCTCCTTCTCCAACGTTTATCCCCCATCAACCCCTCTAGGTCCTCAGATGAATCTCATGAAGAGATGCTGTTGTGTTTCTATAGCCTTTATGGTTCCATCCTCCTTAAAATGCTTAGATCTTCCTTGTGGTTAACGGGTGACCTGTAGCTACAGCCCTCCTACCTCCAGGTCACTGGTATGGTCAGAGCAAACTTGGTTGCAACCAACATTTGTCCAAAGGGATCCCCTGCGAGTGGGGCTGGAAGGACCTCCTGAGCCCTCCTGATCCGTGCTGTGCCCCACGCATGGTAGGGAGGCATTTCTCTCCCATCCCAAAATGCCCTTTCCATCTATACCAAGCATAGGAGCTTGGCTTAATAAATTTATTTAAGCTGTGCTTAATGGGAGACAGCCGTGTCCTCTCCTGGCAGGGGGGTGAGCGAACAGCCCTGTACCCCAGCCAGAAGGAAACAAAGAGTCCCTTGAGTCTTAGGAGGCCACAAGCACCTTCTCCTTTCACCCAAATTACCTTGAAATGCCACGGGAGGGCAATCTGTCCGCTGTCCAAAGCCTCCTTAGACAGTCGGAGGAAGGAAATCCAACGTAACCCGACTCAAGTGAGTCACGGGCGGGTGGGATCTGGAGAAAGGGGCATGTCGCTGATGGGGAATCTGCGCCTCGTACTCTTGCAAGCTAGGAGAGCTATTTCTGAGACAATCCTTGGGTGTTGTCCAAGCCCGAAATACCAGAAGATTTTTTTTTCAGTGTGTGTAATAAGGAAACCCCCCCTTCCCCTGTAACGTACTGCGGAGGTGGACCGCGGCATACGGCATGTGCTGTATTTCTGCAAATCCCAGCACTGTAGAGAACTCTCCTCTTGTTATTTATGGCTTGTTTGGAGCTCTTCCACCCAAGGTTCATCCAACCAGCACAAGGTTAATTTTTAAGGCTGCGCAGCTCCCTTTGACCCGGTCCGTTGCTTGGAGATCTTGGTGACCGGCCATATAAACTGCCGTGGTTTCTGCTCCTTGCTGCTAGGAAAAGAGAAAAGAAAGGAGTTTGTGCAGGGTCGCTGCATGCCGTCAGTGCAACCCAGGGCTGTAGCAGTAGGGGACAGGGGAAATGGATAGAGAATGAGGAGCCCTGTCCTATAAATTAATTAAGGCATATGGGGGTAAATTGCTGTTTCACTCCTAACTTCTACTTTCTTCACTTCTAAGTTTGCTAGAGCAATTTATTTATCTCTGCCTCTGCAGAAGGGCCTGGTGACATTTTTTGGTGCTGTGGGGTGGTCCATCGGCTCTCTGGCTGCCTCCCCAGAAGATGGGGACCCTGGGGCTGTCTACCAGGTGCCCTGGGCTGTCTCTAGCGCACGAAGTGGCTCTATACAGGTCCATTTACATCCCGCAGGGTCTCAAGAGAGCTTCTCTGAGACCTTCACATCTTCTTCTGTGGTCTGTCTTCTTGCTCGCCCTGAGGGCAGAGCAGTCTCCTGGGGAGGATGCCAACTTTTCCCAGCTGCTGGTGGGTGCGGAAGATGTTGAGCAAGGGGGAACTGATAGGAATCTCGGGGGTGACTTGTGCAACTGGAGGACAACAGAGGCTGAAGGTACCTCAGGAGGTCACAGTGTAGGGCCAAGTTTGATGTTGGATGAAGCTGCCCAGGGCCCTGTCCAGTTGAGTTATCTCCAAGGGGTGGAGATCCCCCCAGCTCCCTGTGCCAGTGCTTGTCATGGAGACTTTTTTATTTCGTCTCCAGTTGAAATTTTTCTGGCTGTAGCTTTGCCTTTCATTGTGTACTTTCGAGAAGCATCTGGACCACTTTCTCTATAACCTCTCACGAGGCAGCTGCACGCACCCGTAAGATCTTCTCTTTCTCTTCTCCAGGCTGATCAGACCCAGCGCTCTCAGCCTCTCCTCTAACATCCTGTTCTCCAGCCCACAAGCATTTTGGAAGCCTCTGTAGGACTCACTCCAGTACCCTTCTTGCACTGGGGAGCCCCAAACTGGACACAATATCCTTACAAGGGCAAAACAGAGGGGATCATAACTCTGGCTACGCTCTTGCTAAGACAGCCCGATATTGGGGTGACCTTCTCTGCCGCAAGGCCACACTGCTGATTAACATCCAACTTGACCACCAGGACCCCCAATCCTTGTCTGCAGAGCAGGTCCCCAGCCGGTCACTCCCCGCTGTCCTCTGTCCTGTCCCCTACCAGGGCCACCATTCTGCCTTTGCCTCTGTTGAACTTCACCGGAGTCCCACCAGCCCGTTTCTCCAGCCTGCTGAGGTCCCCCAACACAGCAGCACTGCTCCCCCCCCACGACCAGGAGCAGCCCCAAACTCAGTCCCATCACCCTGATTGTTAATGACGCTCAACAGCCTTGGCCCCAGTCGTCGTCCCTGAGGGATGCCACCACCAGCTGGTCTCTACTGGGAGGGGACCCAGCAGCACTGGGGGGGTGACAGGGCATCACCAGCTGCTCCACGGGAGCCAGGATGGCGTGGGGGTCATGAGACCCTACTTTCTGGGTGAATTTACACGCAGCATCCCCATTTCAAATGAGATAAGAGCCATTTTGACATAGCAAGGACTGAGGGGTCTCGGTGTCTCCCGAGGCTGCGTTTCTGCTTTGCTTTGTTATTTCTGACCGCAACTTTTAATACCCTCTTAAATACACTCTAGGCCAAGAGCTTTACAAATCTCTGCTTTGTGCAAAGCGCCTTTCAAACACGAGGTGGAGGCCAGCAAGGTAGTGAGCTGCAGATGGCACGTGTGAGCCTGGATGTAAATGGACAAAAATCATGGGAAAACTGCCCTTATATTCTGCTCTGGTGAGATCCCACCTGCAGTTCTGTGTGCAGCTCTGGGGCCCTGAGTGCAGGAAAGACATGGACCTGTTGGAGCGGGTCCAGAGGAGGGACACAAAGATGATCAGAGGGCTGGAACACCTCTGCTGTGAGGAAAGGCTGAGAGAGTTGGGGTTGTTCAGCCTGGAGAAGAGAAGGATCCCGGGAGACCTTATTGCGACCCTCTAATACTTAAAAGGCACTTATAAGAAAGATGGGGACAGACTTTTTAGTAGGGCCTGTAGCAATAGCCAAGGGGTAATGGTTTTAAACTAAAAGAGGGTAGATTCAGACTAGATATAAGGAAAAAAATTTTTACGATGAGGGTGGTGAAACCCTGGCACAGGTCACCCAGAGAGGTGGTGGGTGTCCCATCCCTGGAAAAGTTCAAGGTCAGGTTGGACGGGGCTCTGAGCAACCTGGTCTAGTTGAAGATGTCCCTGCTTATGGCAGGGGGGGTGGACTAAATGATCTTCAAAGGTCCCTTCCAACCCAAACTATTCCATGATTATATGATTCTATGAAAACAGCCCAGAAACGTGGCTCATCCCCCACCGTGGCCGAGCCACTGGGCTGAAGCATTGCTGCCGGCTCCTGTCTGGCCCCAGGCATCTTTGGGTGCTTAAATCCCTTCTCGGTCTGACCCTCTGGGTCAATGCAGGGTTAATCCAACCCACGACCCCAGACGACGTTCCCCACCGGTTTCAGCCCAGGAGAACGCCCTGCCGTGCATCCGGAAGCCTCTGCTTCGGAAACCTGGTTCAAACGTGAGCCTGAGCCAAATTCCTCCAGGCACTTTTTTATCATCCCCCTTTTTTTTTTTTTTTTTTCCTGCCAGGGACAATGGTATTGCTTGCTGCTCTGCCCAGCCCTTTCCTCTGCACTCCCAGACAGAAATAGTTAACCAGGTTCACTAAGAAATGAATGTCCTTGTTTCCTTTCCAGGGCAGGCAGCTCCCCGCTGCCTCCCCCCTGCCCGTCTCTCTGCTCCGAGCCCTGGGGAAGAGCCGCTATCTAGTGACATGATGCAAGAGCAGACGATGTCCCCCTCGCTCTGGCAGTGTTTTGGTGACCCGGTGGCCCGTGCAAGCAGTGCCAGGTCCCCTGGGGGGCTTTCTGCAGCACGAGAACAGCCCTTTGCTCTCCTCTTGTGATGGGTGGGATGGGAGCACCTCGTGGCTCCGGGGAAGACGTGAGCCAGCCGCGGCTCTGGAGAGTTTCAAGTCAAAACAGATCAAGCTAATAAAAAGAAAGCGATGCCGGAGAAGAGGAGGGGAGGAGAGAGAGAAAAGATGATGCCAAGGGCATTGCAAAGCAATTCCTCCTGTAGGAAGAACCTCATTTGATAGCCTGGCTTCTCCTGGGGTTGTGGTTGGGTCCCCCAAGAAAGGGGAGACCACTGGGGCCAGGACCCTGTGCTGACCCCAGCCTCCCCCAGCTGGTTTCGGTTGCCCACACGTAGGTGTTTAGGCTCATCCGAGAGGCCAAAACCCATTAGTTTTGCCGGGGCTGTGTCTTGCTCCGCCGCCGGAGCAGCGATACGGCGGTCCGGAGGAGCTGCTCGGTGCTCATGTAGCCACTTCTCCAAGGGCACCCGGAGGAAGGCTGCTTTTCAATGCGGCTTTGTTGTGTGCTTGGCTCGGCTCGGCGGGAGGTGGTCGCTCTCAGGCTGCAAACTCCCTAGACAAAGTATTTTTCCTGCTGTGGGGCCAGGGGGAGACGGGTAAGAAGAATTCAGCCATAGTTTCAGGTCCTGGTTGAATGGACCCAAAGGTTTGCACGGGACAGACACGGTGTTTGTGGGGGGGGAATGCCAGTTTGGTGGAGCATGAGACATCCCACCGCCTTGGGTGGGATATGGAGACCTGTCCAGCATTACCATGTGAGTGGAGAAGTGAGGAGCTCCAGCAGAAGAGCAAAGCTCTCCCGGACATCCCCGGGGTGGTGAGATGGACTGTGTGCCGCCATGATTTTGGGAGATGGGGAGGACCGCTGTGCCTTCTCCTTTGGCCCCAGCCTGGGAGATGGCCCGGGGCTGATGCTGGCCATGCTGCAGCACTGCTGGTCTTTCGGCGGGTGGGACCCATGGCAAAGAGACCAGAGCTGGGTCTGGTCCCTGCATGGGGGCTGCTCCAGACCTCCCCCTTCTCGGCTCTCCAGGTTGCTGTAGGGTTTGACCAAGGCTGTTTCTGCCTGGAGATCAGAGAAAGCTCTGGTAGCAAATGAAGGAGGTTTTGATCTCCTGCTTTAGTCCTCAAGGTCAGCATGAGCTGTGGGGGTCCATGGGGCCCCTCTTAAGCTGGTTTGTGAGATGACCTTACTCCTAGCTGTTACAGGAGAGAGGGATGCCCTGGAAAATAGGAGGAGATGGATGCAGTCAGGCCAGAAGAGCAGTAGGGAAAAGCAGGCGGCTTTCTGCAAGAAATACTGTGTTTAACGGCAAACACATGCAAGGTTTCACATGCTGGCCGGGACACGTGTGGGCGTGGAGCTCATTTATTTAGTCCTCCATGAGCGGAGCTCACCCGGAGATCCCGAGGTGGGAGGATGAGGAGAAAGCTCTGCTCTGAGCAGCTGCTTTCTTGCAAGTTTTTGCACTGCCTGTCTCTCTTTCTCCCAGATCTCGTGGCTGCAGAGCCTCCTGGCAGCCTACAGCAATGTTTTAGCCATTCCAGAAAAATTTAATAGTTCTAGTAAGGGTGAACTCTGATGCATGATTTATAGGGGGTGTTTTTACGGTGTTTATGTTGGCAGGCTGTAGTTTATGTACGGTTTGAAATATTCACTGTAACCTCTTATCGCTGGAGCTTAAAAACAACAGAGTGCTGATGAAAGTCCTGTGCTAATTGAAGAAGGGTTGATTTAAGGCTCAGGCTGCCCAGCAGCTGTGAAAAATGCCTGGGTCCTGCCCGGCTCGGAGAGGTTGCTGCAGCCTGCAGTCCCCATGGGGAAGGATAGACGATTTCACCCATCAGCGTGGTGGGGATCCATCCACATTTAGCCATTATGCCAACGAAGGCAATATCTGGCACCGAGAGAGCCAGACTGTGATGCCCGGGGCTCCCATCCGTGCTCACAGCTTCCCTGACCTGGCAGAATAAGATGATCAGCAGATGCAAGAGGCATCAGCTTGGGAAACCTCCAAAACTGATTTCTTCGATGTGCTTTTTTTATAACCCAAACCAGCTCATCCATGCACTCCTATATGGGGCAATACCTTGTACTGGTGTTAAAAACGCAGCTCGCTTCCATTCCCATCACTTCTCTCATTGTGCCTTTGCTAGGATCTTGTGGCACAACTCATGTTTCAGTAGAATCAGTGACCTGAGTGAGATCCCATCAACATCTGTGGGATTTGGAGTAATCTAACCTCACAAGCATCTCACAAAAAACACCCTCCTGCTCATTTTCCACTGAAGGGCGGGACTGTCCCTCTCCCATTAGACCCACAGTTGAGGTCTGAGAGTATGAAACTTCTTCAGGTGCCAGCAATGGATCATCTTGGAGCATAAGGAAGCAATTTATCCATCTGCCGTAAAACACGTACTTTACGATCAGTTCCTGACCCCTCTGGTTGTGTCCACCTTTCCTCCTCTGGCATCATGGGTGCTAAGGAGAAGCAGGTGAACAGCGAGGTGCAAGCAGCACCTTTGCATGGGATGGGTATTTTTAAGGGTAATTAAAAATGTAAACTAGCAGGAAAGAGTTGCAGGAGGACACCACATCTTGGACAGGGTCTGCTTCTGGTCTCCTGGTTCCTGAGAGCATGTAGTGAACTTTAGAGGAGCAGAGAGAAGAACTGGAAACCGAGCTGTGTCCCAGACCAGCCCTCAGAGGTCAGACAGATGCTGAGCTCAGCTCCAAGGAGGGCTGAACACCCAAGTTTAGGCAACTAAATCCCACCCAAGTGCCTTAAAAACAGTCTTGGAGGATACCGTGAGAGGTCTTTTCCTTCTGAGGAAAAGCCACCACGCTGCACATGGTCCTGCCTCCACATCATCCCACAATTGCTCCATACCCCTGCCACCCTCTTCCTAGAAATATCTACTGGGACTCACCTTCCAGGCAAAAAGGCACTTTATTCCAGGCCAGTTGGTTAGGAAAGATCCTGACTTGCTTAGGCATCCTACTAGATGTATCTTACTAGAAAGGGAGGGAGAGAAAGCCACAAGATTAGAGGCACACCTACATGCCTCCAATCTAGAGACACATACTAGAAAACTGAGTGAATTTGGTTGAAAGTGGTTTAGTGGAGCAGGCAGCCTTCTGTTTTAAGAGATTTCTGATATCTCTCAGTCTGCACTGCACCACACAGATTTAAAAAAAAAAAAAAAGACAAAAAGCAAAAAACACACTTCTGCTACTGGCAGTACAATTTTGGCTGGCATGCGTGAACCTCTATTAACCTGTGGCCCGTGCTAATGTGCTGGTACAGCGACAAGCCTTACAGTAGGAGAGTCCATCCTGCTGTTATTCCTTGTAATGGGAAGCTTCCAAAAAACAAGCCAAACCAAATATTTGTAGCAAAGGCAGGGGCTGTCCGGAGGGAGCCGCCACAGGCAGGAATGCTCCTGCCACTGGGCAGGAGGTGACATCATCCAGATTCCTTCGCTGAGGAATGCAGGATTTGACTTCTTCCCTGCCAGTAATTGCTTTTCAAAAACAGACCTGCCCGGGAATGCACATTTCACCCATCCCGTTCCATTGCACAGCAGAGAGGCCAAACATGTTCCCCCCCCGTTCCCCTTCTCTTCCATGGTGTTAATGGGGCTGTTGCATGGACAGGCATGAAAAAGGATGAAATTGCTCATTCCCCAAATCGCAGGTAAAAGCACCCAAAATTCCATAAGTGGGAGCTGGACAGAAGTCTGGGCAGGGACTGGGGGCTGGTGGGGGGAGCGATGACTTCTCCTTGGGGCTGGCCGGGTTGGGGCAGGTGATGGGCTGAGTATGTGCATGGACTTCTCTGCTGGGCAGACTTTGCTGAGAGCTGCAAGAGGAAGCCATGTGAACATCTCCGTGATGACCCCGTTTCTCGGTCCTGCAAAGCCCACCAACCACATCACGTGTTTTTGAACGCAGGACTTCAGCGTGAGGACTAAGGTGAGTTGGACTCGATGGTCCTTATAGGCCCGTTCCAACTTGAGATGTTCCATCATGCTACGATTCGGATATGCTGACATGCAGAGCATCCTGGCTAGCCAGCCTACACCTTGCTTAGTCTGGTAGGGCTGACTCTTAAGCAAAGCCATAATTCCCCCTCCATGCAGCTCTTGGCTTCTCCTTTGGGTTGAATACCCCCATGTCCCATCTCCAGCCCCTTGAGCTTATGCCCCTGCACCCCTAACTCTGCATTGGCTCCAACTTCAGCAAACACCACTGGAAATTAATAACGGTTGCTAACGTTCATATGTCATCAGCACTTCCACCAGCATCGGCGACAGTAAAGGGGTCAGTTCCTGTGGGATGGAGACTGTTGCCGTCATTTCAATAGGTGGAACTAGGTGTAGTTCAGCTGCCCCCATTATGAGTCCAAAAGGGTGATTTAGTGGTTGGAAAGGCTCGAAGTTTTTTTGCTCTCAGTGCCTGAAAGAGGATGGCTGGCAGGAAACGAATGTGCCGTTCTCCAAGGCAGGGGTGGTTTCGTTCCTGCACCGATTCTTTAATTTTCCGCCAGCTTTTGGAAATTCTTGGCTATTACAACTGGACTATTAAATCAACAGCAGAAAAGAGGGGCTCCGGCCAAAGGAGAAAACCCACTTGGTCAGCTGAATTTTTGAAACGGGGATGGAGTGAGGACCTTCGAATGGACAGCAGCAGAGCAAGGGCTGTCTGGATCTGCAGTCCTGAAGGGGGTGAGATGCGACATTAGGTGTGCCAGGAGAAGGCCTGCTCGTTTTTGGAGCCAGCAGCATAGATAAAACCAGTGAGGATGGACGCAAAGGGGAGTCTGGGATCGTGGCAGGGTGTTGCAATGACATTTTGTCAAGGGTGTAGGCAGAAGAAACACATCTAAGTAGAAAGCAGTGATGCAGCTGGTTGGAGTCAAGTCCCACATGGAACAGGGTGACAGTGCCATGGGAGAGACCCTCTGTGGGACCCCCTGGGCTTGGCTGGGATATTATCTCCTACCAGGCAAGTCCTTTCCCTCATCGTGTCTTGGCCACCCTCCCTCACAGGGTCGTGTCTGGTGCTGGTGATCGGGGCTCACGGTTTGCAGGACTCTAACTGCTTGAGAGAAGGCAAAACCGTATCTCCCTTGTGCTGTTGCCTTTGGGAGAGGTGGAAATAGGGGTGCCCTGCTCATTTCTGCCCAGAGTCACCCTAGAGACAGCAGAGAGTCTGCTCTGACGTGGGCTCCAGAGGGTTGAGGTGAAGGCTCCCAGGCTTTGAGGTCAGTAGAGACCCAAAACGCTGCCAGGGAAAAAGATGACGATGGATGAAGATCTGCTTTCACATGATGCAAGGAAGCTCACAGGCTCCATATTCATCACAGCTCAGTGAGTCGGGTACCACCAGTCGGCTGTGGGACTCTGCTCCTCAGGCTCCAGCTCCTCACACACAGCCCACAGGGCTCTACCTTGTCCATCTGTGTGCAGACTGAACTGTCTTATAGCAATGCTGTGGAACATAATTTGGGGTTTTGATTCACATCCCTTAATTTGTTCCTTCTTAATCTTTCTCAGAAACACAGATGGTGTTGCGGTTTCTTATTTATTTCTGTCTGGAGGCTAAAGGGAGGATGCCTTGGAGAGGAAGGGAGGGAAAGAACCAGAGATGGAAAGAGTGAGTTTTCAAGAAGAGCCACCCACAACTTCATCTTCTTTCCCCAGCTTCTGGTAATGGCCAGGTCGCTGCAGCTATTCGCTCCAGAAAATTTCCAGGGGGTTTCCTGGAATACCGAAATGTGGTGGGCTGGGTGCCCAGCCAGTGACCACTATCAGAGCTGCAGCAAAGAGGATGGACCTGAGTTGACCAGCAGCAAACCAAGATGTATCCCAGTAGCTGCCTGTAGGTCAGAAACCCTCACTTGGCATTTCTAAGGGCTATTTATTGCAAAGTGAAGGAAGATCAGGGTTTTTTTCTTTCTTTTGCACCCTCTTTCTGCAGCATTGTCCATCTTCTTTAAACTTAGCAATGTTCAAATTAGCAGAGGAGGCTGAACTGGCTCTGGGCTGGCAGAAAGCATGGAAGAAAAGAAATGTGAGCACAAGACTGAGAGACTAGGAAGGGGCTTGCTGCATGTCATGCGGGGTTTTTAGTATTATTGTGGATTAAACTGTGACTGTAGCATCCTCTGTGTCCCATCCCCAGCCTCACAGTGCAGCTTCACACATCCCTGCTTGGGAACCGGCCAAATACCTGGTATGGGGCTGCTCGACCCCTGTGCAAGCCCCAGTGAGACCAGGAGTACCTGCTCCGGCAGCGGGAGCCCACCACATCCCAGTGGGTGGTGGAGGGTCTGATATGAGCAGGGTAGCATCCACTCGAGCCGCTCACTTCTCTAGCAAAACCTGCACCCATATGCCTGGTGCTCTCTCAGGAAGATCTCTACCTTCAGAACCAGCCTGCTGTAGCAAGCAAAGAGAGAAAAACCTCATCTAGCTGCCCACTTGTCTCAGGTGGTGGATCAGCTCCAAGCACTGGAGCATCGTTGGCTCAGCCTCACGGCCCTGCCTCTCCATGAACTGCAGAGGTTCCCCTGTGTAAAAGGGGTGGAAGGGCTGTCCACCTCCTCCTCCTGCATCTCCCCCGCCTTCCCCTTCCGCCACAACATGCTCATTCATGAAAAAGTATCTGTGGGATGGACACAGAGAGACAAATTAATGTTGGCGCATTGTTTCCCGCGCATTGGCCAAGGGAGCTTGTAGGCTCAGAGGGTTTTAATCTTTGTTTTCACAGCTGGATTCGATATTACCCTTTCTTCTCCCCAGCTTTTTATGGCTGCTCGCTTCCCAGAGCAACCTGTCGCAAAGTAGCGTGCGCACTCGTGTTGAAGCACAACAGGCTGCTGGCTTCCCGAGGGGCAGCAAGCACGGCTGTCCGCCTCGGGACTGACAACCTGCACAGCCCCGTGTGTACGTTCGGGATTGAGGCCCTAAGAGATTATGCTCTCCTACTGTCCGGGAGGGCAGTACTGCAGCAAGGAAGGTGCCATCCCATGACGGTCCTCTGAGAGCATCTGGCTGTAGGCCACCTCTCCTGGCTCCTTCCCACCCAGCACCATGTGGGGTGGAGGCAACTGGGTAGCAGGAACCAGCTCAGTCCATCCTTTGGTAGGAGAGGGCAGGCAGCGAGGCTGGGGGAGATGTTTGCCTTAGCCTTGTACATGGGACATGATGAGTCGACGGCAAACCCTCAGGCCCACGGTCGCAACCGAGGGACACCGTGGGTTGAGGGGTGCTGTAGGGTTTGGTGGAGGTGATGTGCAGTTTGGTGGTGGTGGTGTAGGGATTGGTTCTGCTGGTATAGGTTTTGGTGGAAGTTCTGTAGGGTTGGATGGAGGTGGCGTATGGTTTAGTGGTGGTGATGTAGGGTTTGGTGGTGCTAGTGTAGGGTTTAGTGGTGCTAATGTAGGGTTTGGTGATGCTGGTGTAGGGTTTAGTGATGCTGGTGCAAGGTTTGGTGATGCTGGTGCAAGGTTTGGTGATGGTGGTGTAGGTTTTGGATGGCTGGATGCCCAGCATGGCAGACAGGCAGGGGTGTGCTCATGCCCACCTGGGCGGAGGGGGTGGAGAAGGTGCTGCCAGCACCCCACTGGATGCCCAAGGGCTTGGACCTCCAGCACTGCAGATCTCAGAGTCAACCTTTGCTTTGAGCATCAGCATGGCCCTGGGCCAGATGGGGCTGGCTCTACTCCCACCTGGATGCCAGCCTGAGGGCACCTTCTCCACCCCACTATCTACCTCTGGAGGGGAAGGAGAGACACTGATTCAACACCCCTCCAGTCCTGCGAGCTCTGGGGATGAAAAGACACGTGGTCTCCCTTCTTGGCACGGGGGACCCAGTGGCGTCCAGATGTGAGGCAGGAGCTGCTGACCTCTCCGGCGTCAGCGGGTGGGGGCCCACCTATGTAAACACGTCCAGGAAAGCTCCCAGCCCGTTCCCACCCCACGCTCGCCTTCGGATCAGACCAGCCAGCCTTCGCCGATGCTCCCGTCCCCAGGGCTCCCGGGGAAGGTACCGTACCGCTCGCCCAGCACCGGGCACTTGTCCGGGCATTTCTCTCTCATCCTCCTCTTTTCTGCCTGTAAACATTACTGTATAATTATCTCTGTGTATAATTACCTAAGTGGTTATTTAATTTTTACTGGTGATACTGGTGTAACAATAAGTCTCGGTGACCGGAGTAGAAACCTGTCCCAGTCATGCTGGGAACCTGGCCAGAAGGATAGGAAAGCACTTGCAGTAATAACGTTTCCTTTTTTTCTTTATTTTCTGTTTCATCTGTTATCTAAGAACAGTTGGCAAGAGCATGTCCAACCCATTTGTTTCCTCATTTATCACATTCGAGTCTCTCTCTCTTTACTTTTAACTATGTTTAGATCTTATTAGTAATGGAAAAATGGGCCATAAAGTCACAGCCGAGTGTCTGGTATTTTTCTTTGGCGTTTGCTTCCTTATCTTCAATATCCTTGCCTAGTTGATCTTGGATTTTTTTACCTTGAGCAGGGGTCTGTGTCTGGGTAGCCAGAGCTGAGCTCAGGAGGATGTTTTGGTGGTTTGGGGTGGCAGGTCTGCAGCACAGAGTTTATCTGGGGATGGAGCTGGCATTGGTTTATACGGTGGAGGGAAGGGTTTGGCAGCCATCCCCAGCCCTCTTCCCCATTTGCACAACACTCGGGTCATGGAGTGGCCTCACTGTTATGGCTCTATCTGACCTGACAAGTCAGAGGCTCCTCCAAAGCCAGGAGATTGGGAAATAGATGCTCCAGCGATGAGTGTTGGGATCTTCAGAAAGGTTTGGTGTCTTAGATGTCCCGGTTCAGATAAGATCTTGACTTATCTTACAAGTCCTGCTTCCTGAGCTTCTCCTCAGCTCCTGCAAGCAGGACGCTTGCTGAGATGCTGGATGATGGGTTTAGGAGACCAGCATTTCATTCTTGGTAGAGCAGAGTGGGACTCAACACACCGACCAGATGCCACACAAAAGCAAAAGGACCTTAAATCTGCTCACAGGCATAGCAGCTCTTCCAAATCACCCACACGTGGTCTTTAACCACATGGTTGTTTAAAGCACTAAGGCATGAGTTCTGCCCCAAGGACAGTGTAAGACAGGGCAGTTGCTCAGTGGTTGTGGTGTATGGCCAAGGCTGTACCAGGGACCATCATGAGAAGCAGGTAGAGCGTGGTCCTGAGTCAAATACCTGGGCTGGGTCCTGTGGGTCCCATTCCTGCACCAACTCATGGGGGGTTTGCTCTCTGCAAGCTCCTGTCCTTGTTAGGGTTGAGACATGGTTCCTCTAACCTGGACTGTGGCTGTATAAAAATACAGATATTTTTAGGGTGGCAGAGAGGTGAAGATAACTTTGGACCCAGTTCTCGTGCTGGGCTGCCTCTACACTCAGGGGTGAAAGAAACCTCCACCAAATCCCCAATCCAGAGCTTTCTTCCCTATTGCACTGCGGTTTGGGCAGGTGGATGCCAGCCCAGGATCAAGGTTGAACCTATAGACCTGAGTCCTCACTTTGGCAAATGGGGACGTGGTTCATGGTGGGTCACACTGTCCTTTATTAGGGGCAAAAGCCAGAGCCAAGGGCAGTGGCAGGGTCTCCCTGTGTTGCTCCAACCCATACAAACCTGGTTTAAATCCTGGTGGGAGTCCATCCCGAGGGTTTCTATGTGTAATGGGGCTGGTTGAACATCACCGTCCTGGCCAGCTGTGTACAGGTTGTCCCGCCTGTTGCGGTGGCTGTCCCTGTGTCTGACAGATGAGGTGTATGAGGCCAGAGATGACACCATCATTTTTCTCATTGGAACTGCTGCAAAAAAAAAAAATAGTCAGACTCTGAGAGTCAGCAGCCTTCCCGTGCGGTTGCGAAGCATTTTCCATGAGAAAACCAAAACTGCTGTGCATTTGCAAGAGGGACTTGTTGAGGAAAGCTGGAGGAGGTGTTGAGCATGTCCTGCTTTGCTTGTGCGTGTCCACAGAGGACACAACCGCTCCACCTTCGCTTTGGGGCGTTGCTGTCTTAACCCTCAAGCTGTTTCGAAGATGCTCGTCCCTCTGCAGAGTTGTTGGCTGCTCCCATCCCCTCCCCTCTCCCCCCACTGACACTGTGAATATGGTTCTCATGCAGCTGAAAAGCAGGGGAAAACGAGCCAGGGACCTCACCCAGCAGCTCTTGAATGGAGCCCAGAAGCCGTGGCTGAGCTTCCAACCTCTGTTCCCGCTCCCCTTGCTCCTGACCCCTTTTCCTGTGGTTCTTCCAAGCTCCCTCCTCATACACCATCTCTGCCCATCCACAGGTGTTAGGGAAAAAGGGAAAAAAAAAAACCCAAACCCCACACCTTTCTGAAGAAGCCAAAAATGTGGCCGCTTGACTTTTTTTCCAGTGTTCCCTCATCTTTCCCATGCACCCTGACCTTTTTTCCTCTGCCCCTGCCTGCGTTAACGCACCGCTGCTCGGTGAACTGCAGGTGGAAGAGCGGCTGCAGGGGCAACGGCAGGAGGAGGTGATGCGCCGTGAACTTTTACACAGCCATTTTCACCAGGGGATGGATTTCCTCTGATTTTTATTGAAATTTTTTTTTTTTTTTTTTTTTTTTAACACTCTTTTGTACAAGTTCAGGAAGGTCTATAGCAAATCAAGCCTGGCTTGGCTTCACAGGGTTGTGCTGCAGGTCAGCCAGGGCTGGCAACGCCGGCTGGAAATTTTATTGTTTCCTGTTATGAGAGCTCGGGGAGCCACGATGGGTTTGCAGGAGAGACGTGGGTAGCACTAACGCCAGGTATGACCCCAACGGGTGCGGCTGGAGATGGGCTTTTATTCCCATTGCTTCTCCGGCTACTTCAGGAAAGGGAAACAAATAGAGAAGGGAATAATTGCTCCATCTGACCTCTGACTATTGAGGCAGAGGCTTTTCTTTGGAGCGGGAACAGACGCAGGGAAAAAATGCTATAAAGGGCTTTGCTGTGCCACGTCCCTGGGGCTCTCTGCGAGTCCCTTCTTGCCACCTTTCGGTACGTTGGTCCGTATTATCTCACCGGCCTTGACAACTTCAGCAGAAAGGTTCCCGTCAGAAAAAAATATGTGGTTTTGTCAACACTGAAATTTGTCTCAAGAATGTGTCCATCACAGCGAAATTTTCAGCTGGGAAGGGCTGGAATAAATCACTTCTGCTCTCCAGACTGGGTTTAAATGCTTCCTCTGGGCTTTTGTACTTTAGAATTTAAATCTTATTGTTATTTAACCATATCAGATTTTTTTTTGGTCATTTTCAAAGTGAAGTGCTTTTACCTCTCCACGGTCATCAGTCAGTGATATCCAAAGGAAACATTTCACTGTTTTTCAGCAGAAATATTATTCATTCTGCTAACAGCATTGGCTTTTTGCTCCAATCACAAACCAATGCAAACTTAACAGAAATTCTGTTTTCTGACCTATCTTCTGGGCTAACTGAGGCACAACTGTGGTCCAAATTTCATGGTAATTCAGAGCCAGAGTTTATATTTTCAGAGCACACGAAAGAAAGCAGCCTTCACCTCGTTTTTCAAACATCCTGACGTGATGCAGCCAAAATCCCCGCAGGCTTTGGAAAAATGTGTGAGTTTGGTCCTTACAAGAGCCAGAGACCAACTGCAACATCTTGATCCAGATCAAAACCTTCTTGGGTTCATCCAACAAGCAGAGCTAGATGCAGAAAAAAAATCAACCTGAAGATGAATAGGTTGAGACCTTTTCTTTCTGACATTCAAATGACACATTTGCTCTGGGGTTGTCATCACCACTATCCTGAGAAGTCCACTCAGAGGTTTGCAATGAAGCAGATTTTAGCAACAGACACTGACACAGTTTTTTTCTTCTGCCTGTAATTTTTTTTTTTTACGAGAGTTAAGGCTGCATTCTTACGATGCGAGCTCTGATTAGACCCAAATCTTGGATAATGCCCAAAACTCTGGGTGAAGGAGGAAAATTTGCACAACTGAGATTTTTTTCTGCGTTAAGCTAGGGAGCGTGGTGGGACTGAAAGAGAGCCTGGAGGCCCTTGGCCAGGGTGGTTGAGTTGAGCAGCACTGTGGCCATTCCCACCTGCTCGCTCTTGTCTCTGCGTCACAGCTCCTGAGCGGGTCCCCGGGACATCCACAGTTGGCCTTGATACCATCAGCCGTAAATGGGGTTGTTGGTTCAGTTACTGTTTCTTGAGGAAACAGGCTGTTTCTGTGGCTGGGAACAAGAGCTGTCCCAAGATATGGTCCCTCCACCCATAAACCCAAGTCCTATCCCAGTACGTTGCTTCTGCCCTTGCTGGAAGGGGCTGGCCTGTCCCAAAGCACCTTAACGCAAGAGACTTCTGTCCCAGCAGAAGTCCCCAGCCCAGCCAGCACATCACCGAAGCAATGACACAACTTGGGTCCTTGGGTTGCTGAAGGCTCTGGAGACTCCAGACATGAAGAAGGAGCTCCAATGGGTGCTGATGGCCTCCTTCCCATCATGAAATGGAAGGCAACCTTGAAGATGCCCCAGTGAGATACACGCTTGGACCTCTCTGCAGCGCTTGGTTTACCTGGTCCTGTCAATCAGGCATGTGCCTGGGGACAAGCCATTAGAAATGTCAAAGTTGCAATGCTGACTTGAACCAATCTTGTAAAAAATGGGTCCCAGTCCTCTTCCAAACCCATCAATCCCCCCACACCTGTGTGCTTGGGGACCAGCAGCTCTGAAAACAGCAAGGATAACGGCAGGACGAGGGAAAGGAAAACGCACTGGGAAAGGAGGTTGCCACTCCCTGAACCACATCTTTACGTCCGGGGAAAAAAAAATCTCTATTTAGAGCCATTTCCAGAACTGCAGTGCTCCACTAAAGGCATGGGGCTGCAAGGAACAGTCCAGCCATGCCAGAGACACTAATGAAATTAAAACCTCCCTCTTCTGTGTAGCTGCAATGTTTTAAAGTGCCGCCTTCGCTTGCAAAGATAAGACCTCAGCGTGCCTTTCTGTGACTCTATCATTCACTGGCAAAGCTGTAACCCCCAGATCCCTTTTTCTCTCTAACTGCCCCGCAAATTACTGACTAATAAGAGTAATAACAAAATTCATCAGTTCTGCAGTGGACTTTAATATTATGCAAAAGGGGGAGAATATTTTCCAAGTCTAATATTTCCGTTCAGGCAGTGCCTTTGCCACCCTTTCCATTACAAACTGCTTTCAAAGCGGATGGCACCCACAGCCACCAAGGGCGAAGATGTGTCCGGCATCTCATGTCCGAAGGTCAGAGAAAAAAGTTAGTGAAGTTAGTCGAAGAAGAAAGATACAAATTAAAACTGCTCCTTCAGTCTTTGCCCTCACTTGTGGTATTCAAATATTTTTTGCTTCTCAGACATGGAATTCTGTAGTCTCCTAGGCCCAAATCCAACAATTTCCAATAAGGTAAAAACTCGACATTCTTAATTTATTTCAATTTTGTGACATTTGTCTCAAGACAGTGATGTTGCTTCCTGGGTCTTGTTTTAAAAAGCAGGCTTATCATTTGAACAAAGATGCATTTCTTGATTTCATTTAGTTTTAAAACAGATCGAATGAAAATCCAAAAGGTGAAAATTAGAGAAGAAAATGAACTGTCAGCACAATACAGTACAGAGCTTCATAGATTTGTGTTCAGAGCGGATAATTATGGTTGCTACTCATCACTGATGTAGCAGGGAGACTTTATACCAGATCTCATTATCATTAGTGACAGCACTTCTTTATTTCAATAGGACATCTAAGAGAAGTACGTATGGATCACTACTCTGAAACACAAGCGGTGCCTGCATGGAGAGGTGACTCCCAGCAGCACCCAGAATCATATAAGGCTTCATCACATCCATTCTCCCTCTGTCCCTCTTTTATTCTGTACCCCTCTTTTATTCCCTTTTCTCAATGCCAAGCATAAACTCGAGGACATGGGACGTTGCAGGGGTGGGTCGGGAGTGAAAAGATGCCTATTACTGTTTTAGCCTGTACATTCATTTATGGCTAGAAAAGCTCTGTTTGCTCTCCAGTGTCTTCCTTGGGAGGAAGAAAACACAAATTGTTTATAACTGGGTGCATACTCCTGCCCTCCTCTGTTATCTACCCACGCAGCAAAGGTTTTAGCATGCACACAAGCTGTTCAGAGGTGAAAACCCAGCTAAAGCATGCAGAAAAAATGCACGGGTCTGGCTCTGCCTCCAGCCTTCTGCCTCCTCCCCTGGGCAACGGTTTGGGCAATGGGTGATGGTTTGGTGATGGGAACCACTCAATCCCTGCCAGTGTGATGGCCAGACTTGCTGGGCAGGAGGCTGGAGCAGGAGCAGATGTTGCTTGGCTCGCCTGAAGCACGGATGCCCAAAAAAAACTTCCACCAGACGAGATTGCTGTGTGTATAAATAACCCGCACGGTTAGAAAGCAAAGGGCCTGGAAAGGCTGCATGACCCACGGGACAGGGACCATGCTGAGCTGCCTTTTATCTCTAAGTTGCTGCCTGCAGTCCTGCAGAGCCTGGAAGTTGTTCTCAGCTAGTTATTTTTAAATAACTAATAATACTTCTCTGCAGCTCCATCCTGCAGCGGCTGAAGTGGGTGGAAGTTTCACCACAGTTCTTTGATGGGAATGAGATCTTGGTGGCCATCCCTCAGGTCTGATGGATCTCATAGGACTTGTCTTTTAGAAGTAGATGGTGTGACATGTGCTGGAAGCTGCAGTGTCCCCACTTGGGGGGATGCACCCAAGGAGACCACGTGGTGGCCCACGTGGAGGTGACTCACCGCACTGTCTGCAGACCTGAAGGACCACGCAAGCAAGGACGTCTCTGCCCCAGCATGCTGGAGGTCAAACCCAACCCCAGGAACATGCAAGCATAACGTGGCCTTGGCTCGCTGCATGTTTTCGTGCCCTCAGAGGGGTCCCAATGGGAGATCTCCAGGGAAGTTGGGGCATTGCTGGAGGAGATCTCCAGCCCTGGTGCTCTCCTCTGAAACCAGCTCCCTATGTTCCCATGTCCTTTGAGAGTGCAAGCTTTGTTGGTGTGCTATGTGCTTAAGTTGAAGCATGCAGCCGGGGTCGTGACAATTTAACTGCTTCAGAAGCTTATTCCCCTCAAAATACCATCCAAACGCTGGTTTCCCTAGCGTGGCATATTCCCCCAAGGGTATGTTCATCCCTACACCTAACTTAGCTGATTATAAGGCTTTTTCCACCTGCCTATTACAGACAACTACTCGTGAACAGCGAATTAACTTATCACTGTGTATAAGTAAATAGTTTGTAACTTAAAACCTTCAGGAAAGTTACTGCAATGTGTCCAGAAATGCTATATACCCTGGAGACCCCATTAACTGTAATGGGGTCGTGTCGCACAGCCCAGCTCTGGTGTCAGCAGAGGCTCACATGTTCCTGGGCTCTCACAGAACGACTTTCAGCGGTGCAGCCAAAGTGTCAGCCAGCATGGAGCGGTGCAGGAGATGCTCCTGCTTGCAAAAGCGTCGGCATGAGATGCTCCAGTGAGCAGGAATTGCCCCTCTGTATCCCTTCGGGCTCTTTGGGAAACTAGGGGTCTGACAGCCGTGTGAATGTCCTGCTTTGTCAGGACCAGGGATGAAAGTTCCCCCTTGATCAAAATGTACATCTTCCCATGCTTTCTCCCCTCAAAGGCTGGGACTGATCCTTTTTGTGACTTCTTGGCTGCTGCTGTCGCTTCCTTCTCCTCCTCACTGGCTCCTGGGGACACTTCTGCCTCGACTCTCCATTTCCATCTCAGCAGATACCAGGAGCCCTGATCCTGCTGGCGTGGCAATGACAAGGCTCTCCAGGGATGGGGCAGGGAGGAGAGGCGATCCTTGAACTATCTGGACGGAGAATTTCTTCTTCACTTGCCTTAGGCTTCATGTACATTCCCATAGTTTTTATTTCTTCTTCCCTCTGCAAAGAAGCCAAAAAGGCTCCGTGTGTGCTCAAACCCCTTCCCCATCCTTCATCTGCTCTCTGCTCCCATCCACCAACTTGGAGAGAGGTGCACGACCTCTTTCAGAGAAAGCTTTGCCTGGGGGTGCAGCAAAGCAGGAGCTTCAGAGCAGTTTTTCTCACTAGTGAGCCTTCCCTCCTTTTTTACTATTTTTTTTCCAGCAGCAACCAAGGAGCTTTTGCCAAAATGTGTTTTCCACATGTTCCCTATTAGTCATGCTCTCTGTCTTACAAATCTGTTACCAGTGCCACTAGCTGATGCTATTAATTTACTTCCAACCGGCTCAAGAGCTCAGCAGCAAAATTCCAGGCAGTGTTCCTAAAACCAGACCCGGCGGCTTGTTTGGATTTAAAACCAATGCCCCTTTCTTTCCTGGTGTATATATATAGCACCTTCCCTCTTTCTTCCAAGGCTTGGCAAGGCAAAGAGGGGCCAGGAGCGGCGGTGGGACCGGCCGTAGGGGTGCGGGCAGCTCGGACAGGACCTCCCGGCGGTGGGTGCCCGGTCGAATGCAGAGGCGGGGTTTGACAGAACTTTAAATACTTCCCTTGAGCTCTGGTTTCCAACTGCTGGAGCACGGCTGGACTGAGGCGGCGGGAGTTTATCTAGGGCAAGGCAGAGGGCTGGCGGCACGGGAATGTCGGCGGAGGAGGGAAAGCCTCTGCGAGAAGCACCATGTCTCTGTAAGTAGATTTTTTTCCATTGTTTTCCCTGCAGTTTGAGCAACGGTGTGGGAACTGTGCGGAAAGGAAGGACGTCCAGCTAGCACAGATGTTTTTTTGGTTTTGGGTTTTTTTTTTCCTTCTGCTTATTTTAGACTCAGGTTTTAAAGTTTTCCCAGTTCCAACAGTTGTGGCTGCGACTGCACAGAGGGGACAGTGAGTTTTGGGAAGTAACCGTGATGAGAATGTGGAGCCAACAGCTCATTCCTGTACCTGGCTATACGCAATTTTCACTACTTTAAGTGCTGCTGGTGGGTTGAGTGGTCCAACTCCTCCTTTGTAGCTGTTTTGAAGTGAAACTTGTACCCCGCGTGCGTTTCATATACTGCATGTCAGCTAGTCTGGAGGTGACATGTGAAGATAGATGACTGAATGAATGGATTTCAAAGCCACAGGGATGGTGGGTCCTCTCATGCGATCTCTCCAGCAGATAATTTAGCTACGTGAACCACCTAATCTAATCCATCTACCTGCTGCAGATCCACACAGGTTTTTCTCCCCAGGGAGCTGGACTGTGTAACTTTCCTGCTGCATGGAGGAATTAGGTCTGAAGCACATGGAAGACGCAAAAATCCATTTTCTGTGCTTTGATGGTTGGCATTGTGAGAAGATGAGATATAGCCTTTTCCTAGTACCATCCTATTCATCAGCAAAAGCAATGTGAACAAATCCTTCCTTGGCAACTTGTTTGCCTTATAACTGATTACAAAATATAATGGTGTACTAACCCCCCGCCCCGAGCAATTAAAGGCATCTCGTAGTACAGTCTTTCTAGCCAGTGAGTCGCAAAAAGCACTGGAATTTTAACTGAACTGATCGTAGGCAGGGTTTTTAACTCATTTCTTCAGCTCCTGCTTTCAAATACGGTGCCAGGAGAGCGGGTGGACATGCAGGAGCGTAATGTCAAGGTGTGATCATACCCAGAGGTAACAGCGGGGTCCCAGGGGCGCAGAAACAGCTCGAGGCTGTTTCCTGCAGATGTTCCTGCAGATCCAGATGTGCACAGAGGGCTGAGCCTCAGTGTCAATGGCAGGACAAATAGCTCAGGCTAGTGGCTGGTAACCAGAGGTGGCCTTCTCAAAGCAACAACCCACCTCTTCTGTTATTTTGCAATTTCTTTCCTTTTCCTTGACTCAGGAAGTTTGTGAATGTTTTGAAGCAATGCTATTGGGTGCTCCTTTCTAAAATGTGTTTCCCAGAGGAGGCAATGGGTGCTTTGCTAATAATCCTGACTAATATCAGATCAAAACTTGAATATTTACTCCAAAAGCCATCATTACCTTGGTCACACCCTCCCTGCCCCAGCAAACAGCTGTTGGGAGGCGAGTCTGAGCTTTGGGAATTGTGTCCTTGAGGAACACTTGCAAAATGGTAAATTATCCTCAGTGTAGGCATCATAAACTCTTTAGGTGAGCACTGAAATTATAAATGAACTGCTCTACAGGACACTGGAAGCCTGTGTTTTAGAACAATTTGGGGCTTGCAACTAATTGGGGATGCAGGTGGGAGCTGGTGGGTGGCTGAACACCCCAGCCAAGCTGGGGCCGATGTGGGCTTGATCCAAGCCCCAGCCCTGCCTCAGCTGGACCTGGATGCTCCAGAGATGGATGCACCATGTCCCACAGTGGGCCATCACCGCACCCAGCGGGGTCTTCCTTTCCCAGCCCCCCGGCAGCTGGAGCTTGGCCAAATGCCTGGGTTAATCCTGCAAATCATTTAATGCCCCATTTTGCCCATATCTGAATGAGGACATAAATCAGAGGAAGGGTTAAAGACACTTTAAAGTGTATCCACTGAGTCTAAAGAAGCAGATGGGGGATGCTTTCCAATCTCACCCCTGAATAAACCTAATTTTCTCAATAAATAAAAAGTAACTCTGTGGGGATCGCTTTCCACATTCTTCCACAGTGGCTGAATTGTCCTGAAATTGCAGCAGGAGCGTTTCTGTACCGACCACTGGGTCCAAGGCATCACTTTTGGGGCAGGAGATGGAGATTCTGGCCCCAACAGGTTTGAGGGCTGTTGTTATTCACCAGGTAAGTTGAGGGCAGAGAGGAGAACTTCCCCACCTCTTCTTCTGGCTTATTACCCAGCCTGGAGTGAGCTGTTTCTCTGCTCCCTGCCTCAGTTTCTCCAGCTACAGGACAAGAATAACACCATCTGCAGAGTGCTCCCACAGTCTCAGTCTGGCGTGTGAAGACTTGGGGGTTTGGGTTCGCAGAGGATTTGTTTGATCTAGAAATAGCAGGGTTAGAAAATTCCATCTGCCTGCTCTCGAGAGCCCTCGACAGTGGAAGAATTTCACTGCATCTTGAGCCACGGACTGCGCTGCTACCTCCCAGGGCAGCACAAAGGCGAGTGCTGAGCAAACCAGCGCTGTTTGGCTCCAGTCCTAAGAAGCAAAAACGCATTCCAGAAGGGCTTGATGTGGAGAACAGAACCAGGCACGTTCGCTTCTCGCTCCCACCTGGGGCTGTGCCCATGGCTGGCGCCGGTGGCTGCTCCCACCCTGCGCCTGGCACAGGTGATGGGCTCAAAGCCCGGCTTGTGCCATGGAAACCCTAAGGCATAATTTTGCGTCTCCGTATAAAAGTGGTGCAGAGCCAGGTTAGGACCAGGCTCATGTCTGACGGCATCATTTTTCCTCCTGGATGTTTACCTCCACTCAGCCATGCTCACCCAGCACGGAGGGGTAGGTTTGCTGTCCATACCCTTTCAACGTATGGACGACAGCTCCTTTTTCTTCCTCTGCGTGATCGTGGAGGACTGCAGAGGAGCAGCCTGTGCTGGGCCAGCTACTGCTGAGCCATAACATACCGTTGCCATGTGCTACCCCATGCTAACTCGCTCGTGTCCATGCTCACGTGCTTGGCTCCCGCATCTGCCACCAACGCATCCACTCTTTGCTTCTGGGTGCAGTAGTAGGTGTCAGTTCATGGGTGGGATTGGGCTGGCAGATGCCTAATTTACTGCCTGCCATCAGGTGTCTGTGTGGAAACAAGGTGGGTAAACTCCATAACGAGCCTGAGGATGATTCAGAGGAGGGATGCAGGGGAGCAGAAAGGATAAACCCATTCTCTGCTGCCCTGGGGGGACAGCCCCGCTGTTCCCCACCACAGTGCTCTTTGGGTCTGGGTGCTTTCCTTATTGCTCTCATCTCCAGGTATCGGTCAGGGCTGCTGCCAGTCAAGCAGTAAGATTGCCTTCTGCCTTTATTGCTGCCTGGGGTCACCCAAGGAGCTCGGGCTGAGGCCCCATTGCAAGTTAAGCTAAACACAAAATGGTTATTACAAAGCTCTTCCTCTCCAGCTGTCCAGGTCTTCTAATAAATGCATGTTTTTCTCTGAAAGTTTTTCAAGGTTTATTTTTAAAACAGTCTGCATTTGATTAAACTTGTTTTGGTTTGTTTTGGTTTGTTTGTTTTGTTTTGTTTTTTCAAGAGGAACTTAAAAGGGCCATCCGCCTGTAAACATAAATATTCCCATTCTTTTGCTGATTCTTTGCATTTTTCCATGTTTGCTAATGAAAGATATTTCAGCAGTGCAAGTCTCTGTGATGTGGGCAGCATCCTCTACTCCTGCTTTCAGCTCAGGCGCTTGAGCCCATGGTGTGCAAGCAAGAGATTACCACAAGTTAAACACCTTTTTGTGCCTAGCTGCCTTCCATGTTGCCTTGTGTTCACTTTTACAGTCACCCAAACCCTTCTTACAGATGAGCGACGTCTTGAAACAGGCAACAAAGCGGGAAATGGTGAATCTAGTAGGTGCTGTGTCTTGTTGCGTTATTAATCTGTGTTTATTATGATTACGGTGCTGCAGCATGCCCCCACACCGGCCACGGCTCGTTCCCCAGTGCTGCGCTCTCACGGTCAGCCCCATGTCGTGGTCCCTCAGAGGTCCTGGGCTGATGGGCTGCAGCAGTGAAGGGTGCCTCTTTGAGATAAAATGACTTTATCTCTCACAGATGTGCCAACGTCACAGCCGTATCGCTGACTGCAGCCACAGATGTTAACTCACCGCGATGTTTTTTTATTTCCCCCTCTTCCTGCAGGTTATAACTGAGTAGCCCTTATGACCAACATGAGCTGGAGCTTTCTCACCCGCCTGCTAGAAGAGATTCACAATCACTCCACCTTCGTGGGGAAGGTCTGGCTCACCGTGCTCATCGTCTTCCGCATTGTCTTGACAGCGGTGGGGGGGGAGTCCATCTACTCCGATGAGCAGAGCAAGTTCACCTGTAACACCAAACAGCCCGGCTGCGACAACGTCTGTTATGATGCCTTTGCGCCGCTGTCACACGTCAGGTTCTGGGTCTTCCAGATCATCATGATATCCACCCCTTCGGTCATGTACCTGGGCTATGCCATCCACAGGATCGCCCGGTCGGCGGAGGAGGAGAAGAAGTTCAAGGGATTCAAGAAGAAGAAGCAGTTTGCTTTGAACTGGCAGGCAGTGCGCAACATGGAGGACCCGATGGAAGCTGACGAAGAGGAGCCCATGATCTCTGACGACACGGCAGAACACGAGAAAGCCAAAGCCAAGCCCAAGAGCAAAGAGCAACAAAAGCACGATGGGAGGAGGCGCATCCAGCAAGAAGGATTGATGAAAATCTATGTCTTCCAGCTACTTACCAGAGCTTCGTTTGAAGTTTGCTTTTTGATAGGGCAGTATTTGCTCTATGGTTTTGAGGTAGAAGCCTATTATGTCTGCAACAGAGTCCCTTGCCCTCACACCGTGGACTGCTTTGTGTCCCGGCCAACAGAGAAGACCATCTTTCTCCTGGTGATGTATGTTGTCAGCTGCCTGTGCTTATTGCTGAACATGTGTGAGATGTTTCACCTGGGGTTTGGGACCATCCGAGATGCCATTCGCAACCGGAAAATCAACAGCTTTAGGCAGCCTCCCTACAACTATGCCTACGCAAAGAACATCTCCTGCCCTCCCGAGTACAACCTGGTAGTGAAATCAGAGAAGTCCACCAAGATCCCCAACAGCCTGATGGCTCACGAGCAGAATTTGGCTAACGTCGCTCAGGAACAGCAATGCACCAGCCCGGACGAGAACCTCCCAGCAGACTTGTCCACCCTTCACAAACACTTGCGAGTGGCCCAGGAGCAGTTAGACATAGCATTTCAGAGCTACAGCAGCACCCAGGGCAACACACAACCTTCTCGAACGAGCAGTCCTGCCTCGGGTGGCACAGTGGTCGAGCAGAACAGGGCCAACACCGCCCAGGAGAAACAAGGTGCTAAACCCAAGGCCAGCTTGGAGAAAGGGAGCTCAAGCAGTAAAGATGGAAAGACATCTGTATGGATATAGCTTCATCTAAAAAGAGAGAGGGCAGCGTAAGTGGGGTTTTTATTTTGGTTTGTTTCTGTTTTTTTGGTATTGTCTTGTGTTCGTCTCACAGGGCACAGGCACAATTTTTATATGGAAGTCAAGAGATACAAGGAGTTTCAGACCAATTTAGTGCTGTCTTCCAGTACGTTAACAAAAGACTTTTCTTCCCCGATTCCAACATGTTCTCCAGCCAGGAACCTCCAGTGAGCAACAGCAAAACCCCCCCATCTCCCACCCCTTCCGTCACCACCAGAGCCCCCAACAGAGACTGGACAATGTGCTGTGATGGGAAACGGAGCTGCTGGTGGCTCAGGAGAGAAGTCAGGCTGACAGCGAGCAGCTCCCCTCCTGCACGGCAAGGCTAGAGTGCTGTAGGTCAGGCAGTGTTTAATTACTAAATATCCTTAAACAAAATTAATTTCTGATCCCTTGATAAGAAAAAACAACTGACATATTGCATGAACCTCCATGACACGCTTACAGCTGCTGTCCTGCCTGAATTGTTAGATGCTCTAGCAGGCATCGCTGGAAACGAAGGCATCGTTCGATGCTGCGAGCCCTGAGCTGGCATCCAAATCAGGTTACGGGCAGAAACACAGCGACTCTCTTACACAGGGAGACCTAAAAGCATAGCACAGTGCTGAAGGTTTTCGTCTTTTATTCCTCTGTGTCAAAGCAAAAAGCAAATATGATCAAACACTACACAGCAGGAGCGGGCAGTGACATTGTGTCATACCGGTGCCTGTGTAGCCCTTGCTACAGATGTGATGGGAATCGTTGCAGTTACAGTGTTTTTAACAAACTGCTGCTTCACATCATCAGAAAGTGCCTTTATGCAACCAGGAAAACAAAATCGTAAAGAGTTTAGACTTCTTTATTTGCTGAATTTTAGTAGAGATTGGAAGATCAGTGTTGGCAAATTTGTTTTTCTGTTTAATCAAACCCTTATAAATAGTGGCAGATGGCAGACCTATGCATAGTGTGTATATGATGTGTGTGTGTGTACATGTACGTATATATACAGACACATATGAACATGTGTGTATGAATATAGACATAGAGAGATATATATAAATGTAATATCAACCCTGTGGTAATTTTACAGCCTTCCACATCCCCTGGGAAAACCCAGCTGGTCCAGGACTACAGCTGATCTCATCCTGGAGCAGTCTTTGTTTTTCCAGCCTCCAGCCCCACCTGGGGAACTGGCAGCTTTCACACACTTGCCTGGGGAGCTCAGCAGAAGATGTGGCTTCAGTGGGGACAGGACCAGGACAGTAGCAGGAAGTTTTTCATTAGTTTATGGGGAGCTTTTTCAGCTTGGCTTGGTTTTAGGGTGGTTTTCATGCAGCTACAGGAATATGGGGGCATGTTAAAACCAAGCTGCTAGTGCTGAGGATGTGCTTTGGCAGGGTGGTTTCATCCCATGTCTCTTGCACAGCTGCAAGGCTGTGGCTTTGTACTCCTCCAGTAACACAAAATAGAAAGAAAACCTCATCACTGGGAGCATCTCCTGCCGAATGGTAGAGGCTGAAACCAGACACTGCCCCACTCTGCCGCATCTCAGAGTGGGTCTCATCCCTGAGATGTTCCCAAGATGCCTGGGGCTTGGCAGATGCTCTCGCAACCTCCCAAGAGTCCAATGGTTGATTCACCACCATGGAGAACCCAAATAGGCAGAGCCTTCAAGATCAAACTTAACACAAAAGAAGTGAATCCTGACTGAATACAGCGCCATCCCTGTGCTGAGCTGTTCCCTCAGGGCCGTGCCAGCCACCCAAAGTCGCATGCATGTCCCTGTGCCAGTATTTTTCATCCATTAGATCTACATGACTTCTTGCTGGGAATCTTTCTTATGTCCTTGAGATTGGGTCCTGAAAGCCTTGAGGATGCATGTTCCCCAGGTGGCTGGGCCCTTTGGCCAGTCTTGGGAACAGGCAGAGAACTTGGGTACGGCCTTTAGTTCCTGGGAACCTCAACTGAGCTGTGCCATGCCGTTAAAGAACAGTGCTGGCAGCAAAAAAGTGGGTTTAAAAAGAAAGCAAAGAAACATCCTACGAGGTATCCAGCTGTAAATATTCACCGTGGCTTTGTGTAACAGTCTGGGAAAGACTTTCAGGTTTGTTCCTGGTCCTGCTGAAGGCATCGGTAAAATGCCTGGAGTGCTGCCTGCCCTCACTGCTAGAGATCTTCCCCTTGAAAATGGACAGCCGCATCCAGGAGGAGGATCAGTGGATCCTCCCAGCAGCAATGGTCAGGAGTAACACACATCTGTTTTGTGGAGGGATGGCCCTTCTGCCATGAAGTTTGAATGAAAGGCTCAGAAAGGTCACACCACGGTGGCGGGGAGACAAACATATCCAACTGTGCTGTTGCTCCTTATCCCATGTGTGGGAATGTGCTGTCCTCCTGGGCTGGGCTGTACCGGGCAATGCAGGAGAGGCTGGTTGCTGACGGTGCTGCTACCATGAAGATAAATGCATGCAGGTCCACAGCCCAGGGCTGCTGGGGAGGATAACAGAGGTGCTGCTGGGTGGAAACTTGCTCTCTAGCGATTACAGCTGTCCAGGGCACAAGCTTGTCCTCCACATCAATGTGACTTCTCCTTTATCGCCAGCCCTGTGTCCCCATGGGAAACAGTGTGTATTTAAAGTCATGATCCCAAGGGAAGGATGGAAACTCTGAGAGCGATGGTTGGATGCTGCCTGGGTTTTTCTGATTCCTTTTTGATGAGCAGCAGTATCACAGCCCTGGATAAACTCATCCTTCCCACACAATGCTGGAAGGTGCTGTGCAGGAGTCCGGATTTTGGATTTCTCTTGCCCATACCAGCAACACCTCCCTCAGCCCCAGACATGGCCTGAGCATTTTCCAATGACTCAGATGGGCCCCTCAGCTCATGCTGACCTGCAGATTCACCAGCGAGTCACCAAATGCAGGCATGGGCATGTGCCTCCCTTGCTCTCACTTCTGGAAACCATCCTGGCCTCACCATGGGGAAAAGGGGGGGGGACACAGATTTTAAGCCAGAAACCTCAGAACCTGATCACAGGGACCTGACTGAATCATTAAATACATTTTATACAGCAGGGCTATACCCCCTTCCCCAGCAATATAGCTGGTCAGTGCCTGATGGGAGGAGATCCCTGGGCTCCATGGCTGCAGATTCAGAGACACTTAGAGCAACAGGGCTGGAAAGAACCACAGATCTTCTCCCCAACTTGCCACCATCAAATGCTTCCTTAATGGCTAACATGAAGCCCTCTCGCCGCAATCCCTGGCGTCTCCCCTCCTCAGCAGCCATGGAGAACATCTCATGCCTTTAATGGCTGCAGAAACTTTTGGCTGTTTGAAGACAGTTTTCATCCTCCTCAAGTCTGCTTTAAGTTAAACAACTCCAATCTCATCAACCTTTCTCCAAGGGCTGCTTTTCTATCATGGTTTTCCTTGGTGTCTTTGAACCACCACCAGCCAGTCCATATCTTCCCAATGGTGTGGCAGCGCTGGTCCTCGGGCCACCTTCCCACTCTGCTCCTCTTCATGCCCCCATCTGCCATCCTGGTCCTCCCCAAAACCCCATCTTCTGCAGGCATGGGGATTGCTCCCCTCTTCACGTGTGTGCTTGTACAGTCAGGATCTTCCTGCTCCCCTTCAAACTGCCTTTTTATTTTCACACTGCAGACCCGGTGCACCAAGGGGGTTTTGAATGATCTGTCAGTCCTGCAGCAGATTTGCAGCCTCCTCCCGGCTGGTGTCACCATCACATTTAATACGCACACACTGTTTTCCATAGTGAGAGTCAATAATTGCAATATTGACGAGTACTAGAGCCAGGGCGATCAATGCAACCTCCTCATCCAGCAGGGACACAGGGTAACTGCTCTCTCCACCGTCCTTCCAGCCAGCCCTGCTCATCTATCAGGCTTGAAATACTTCCTTGCATAAAGTGCTTTGCAAATGGGAGCTGATCTTGCTTTCTAAGCCTTTTGACAGGGACAGAAGCACAAGAGCACATTCCCGACAGGACTGCTCCTGTGTCATGGGCTGCCTGGGAGAGATGCAAAGTGGCCTGCAAGGTTCCAGCCAGCCTGGAGGGTACCGCTGACTCCTCTGACCCTGGGTAGGAGGGACCCCAGTTCTCCCAGATTCCATCTGAGCCACACACAGGAGCCAGCATGAGTCAGACAGCCCTAGAAATATAAAGGATTATTATTATTATTACGCATACTGAGTTGCTCACTTCCCCCCTTCCTCCTCCCCTCCTTGGCCTCTAAAGCCTTTAGGATATTGTGTCTTTCCACCAAGTCACTGCCACAAAGGCAACCAACATGCATTAATGTCTCTGCAGGAGTGACTCCTTTTGGGGCAGGAGCAAAAGTCCCCTCTTTATCATGTCAGTTCAGGAAGGAAAAGGAGAGAGAGGCGAAATAAGCATAACCACAAGCAAAAAAACCCATCACAACCATTACAAACTAAACCAGCGTCTCAAGGAATTTCAATTAGACGACAGGCAGCGTCAGCCACAGAAGAAATGTCAGTAGTATAATTAATGCTTTGCTTTTTTTTTACAGGCTAGTAGTTTTGTTCACACACAAGACGGGTTTAGCTTTGTAGCTGAACTAATCATAAACGTTGACTCTCTTGCTAAACTTGGTCGGATAAAGTGCCCACGCTTATATTTCTGTTCTTACCATTAAGGGCCAGGAATGTCCCACGTAAAAGCCAGATTACCTTGTTGCTTGCATTGCATTCCACTGGGAAATACTTGAACTTAACTCAAGGCCATAACCAGTCTGTGCTGTTACGAAGTTTCTGGGATTGTTATTTTTTTTGTTGTTCATTTTTTTATGTACTAACTGTATTTGTACTAGAAATTTTTTGAGTATGAAGTTGAATCTGTAAGTATTTTTCAGTGTAAATGTTACATCTGGGCTGTAGTTAGAATATTAAACACTGGTCAAAAGAGAAAGATACATCAGTCCAACTCTTCAGCTGACTATTCCACATCCATTACTAATAAAATGGAATAAAACTTACATTTTGTTACAGTATGTAAAGTGTGTGATGTTTCCGTGAGAAGGGCACTGAGTGTTGATGACAAGAAATTCTACTTAATCTATTATTTGCCTGTTTTAGCCATGTAAGAGCTCTGTTTTCCCAGATACGGCTATAAATCAGAGCAAAATATTTTTGCCTTAAGAAGCAGTTGACCTTCTAGTTGTTTGGGATGTGTTGTCTCTCTGATGAATCACTGCCTACAATTCCTTCAGGCATGGAGCTTAAACTGCTCAGGAAAGCCTGTACATTCAAAAGCAAGAAAACTTTGCAGAATCTGGGAGAAGCTGATGATTCAAGCTGAGCAAACGATGGGAAAGCACTTGTGAGAAAGCCTGCCTTTCTGAACGACCTGTCTTTGCTCCTCCCATTAAATAACAGGCATATTCACTCACAACCCCTGTCCAAAGAGTCTTCAGGAAACAAATTCTGGATAGAAACATGTGTTTTTTTCTGTTTTTTTGGCAGTTGTGGTATCTTTACAACTTCTTTGGCATGAGCAGGACCAGCTCCCACCAAGAGACAGAGAGGAACAGGCTCCTCTAACAAGTCCACAAGAAATGTCAATAGTCAGAAACACTTTAGCCTCATAGGTCGCATCCTTTGCAGTGCTACATAAAACACCCCAAAGAAAGGAAAACTTTGCTAAATAACAAGGTGTCTTTCAAACTAGCAAGGTCTGAGAAACAAGGTGAATTTATCCTTGCTGTTGGCTGCTGGGTTGGTCCCAGACTTACTCAGATGCAGAAGCACCCGTGGGTGGCTGACATTAGCTTGATGCTAGTGCTAGCCACACTCAGGCAGAAACGAACCATGTAGCGAGTCTTCCTCGCCAGCAGCCTTCATCCCTTGCTGTCAGGCTCGCTTGACGTCTCTGTGCCCCAAACCATGGGCAGCCATGTCCTACCCCAATGACTTGGGCAACTGGCATCAGCGGGAAGTAAGTGAGGAGCAGCCTCATCTCTTGTCCCCAGGTCAAATTGCTGCTGCTGGAGAGCGTGGTGGGAACAGTGTCCACGGAGGGAGGGCAGAGCCAGAGGGTGATGGGGCCCCTGAGTCTAATGCTCAGTAGAAGGAGGAATGGCAAAAGCAGCTTCCATCTGCTTGTATTTTGGGAACACACAGAGCAATTGCAAAAAACCTCATTTCGTTAGAAAGCCAGGCTGAAAATACCAGTGACTCTCCAGCATCCCATTCTCTCTGGGATCACAAGACCCATCTTTTTTATTAGCTGCTCCACACTGCAGACAGTATTCCTGTCAACAGCATCTCACTAGCTCCTAATCACTCCCTCTAGGGAAATGCTAATAACAGCTTTACCTTCATTTTCAGCCCTGCTAGCACAGAACAGCCCCTTTGGTGCACAGACTCACTCCTTGCAAACTCAGCTGCCACTTTGCTTTATTTCTGCATCCAGCTTGTTGCCCTTGCAATTTCCCCGTCTTCACACAGCCACAATCTGTGTTTTCCTCTCCAAGATTGTGCGATATTGTCCCCGTGCCAGAAGTGCTGCTATGGTTTACCGCAGCCCAACGTCCCAGCTGTTGGCTGCCCGCAACTGAACTCCTGGGGAGCAGCTTGGGGAGTATTTAATGCGCAGGCTTAGGGTTGAATAATTGCAGCTCACGTGGTTTCGTGGATGAGAGCTCATGCTTAGCACCTCGAGAAAAAGCTGGAGAAAATGAGCTTATTATACCAGCATTAACCCGCAGGGCTGGCTGCAGACAGACAGCAGTTATCCCCGCTTTATGCTAGTGCAGCTGATTTATGGATGAATAAATGCCGAGGATGAGCCCTTGCGGGTGGGAGCCACAGGCTGTCCTGCTGCCACAGCAGCCAGCAAGCCCCAGACACGGCAGGGTTTCGGGCAGTGGGAGAGCAGAGAGCGGAAAGCTGATGGAGCGAGAGGCTGCCGGCAGCTTGTCCAAATGCCCAGGGACTGGTGAGGGACAGAGAGAGAACCTCTGTCCTTTTTCACCATTTTCTTAGCTGTGAGAAGGGTTTCTGAGTTGCCCCAACACACCTGCCTGGATGAGAGATGTTCCACCAAGGGGGAATTTCGGGGGATGTCTCCTTTGGGATAGGGCTTAGCTGGGGATGTTGCATCTTGTCACCCTGCCACCCCACGCTGCCAGCTCTCCTTCCACAAACACCGCTGGAAGTGACAAAGCTGGTGGGGGACGGTTCATCAGGCTGATGTGGGTGCAGTATCATGAATAAGAGGGAGCTGTAGCTTTCACGGTCTCACCATGACATGGAGAGCCTCAGGTACAGAGGAGAGACTGATCGCCAGTACCATTAGATGCCTGCATGGAGCTGGTCCCCCCAGGACCACTTGGAGTCCATGGGGAGAACAGACACTTCTTCAGTGAAGCTGATGTGATTCAGTTTATGCAGAGACTTCAGGGTGAAACAAAGCATCCTGAAAGTGTCTTTATCTCCATCACCTACAAGGGACCCCAGCCCACTTGGCTGTGGATGTCCACATTTGGGTAGGGGAATTCCATATAGGAGAGGGCTGGTTTTCCAGTATAACTTTAGATATTTTACACCAGGGACTCTGGCAGAAGTTGAGTAAGCATTGCACAGAACTTGCTTTTCAAAACTCCCCCTGCCTCTGCCAACCCTGCTCAGCACCAGGGCGTTTTGATGCTCCTAAAGTGCCTTCAAAGCATAGATAGGAAGAAGAGAACTGAGGACACAGACTCCTTTTATCATGCTTTCCTTTTTGTTCATTTGCTGAGCTGAGGCTGTGGTTTCAGAGGGCAGGAAGGAGAGGATCTGTGACTGTGGTTGGGAGCTTAAAACACAGCAGGCAAGTCCATGTAATGCCATGCTTGCTGCTTGAAGCACAGCAGGTCAGATGCAACCTCTGCTCCAAACGTGGATACCAGCAAGGAAGATGACATTACTCGGTCCTACAGTATTAATCCTATGGGACAGTATCAGCCAAATGCAATATTGCTGTCATGAGCAAAGGCAGGAGGATTTGATCCCACCAGAGGTGGGCCCTGCTGTGCTAGTGGGGTTTAAAGTCACCATAACATCTTCCAAACAGCGTTGAGCGATGGATGTGGAGGACAGGGAATAATCACCCTATGTCTGCCAAATTAATGTCATGGAAAGCTCTGGGAATCCTGTTGTCCCTCCAACCAGGTTTCAGGTCCCCTACTTTTAGTTAAGACAGACACACGCTCAGTGAGGGCTGGCACAAACCTCCCCTGGACTCTCAGCGTTGGAGGTCTCGACCACGCTATGGCTTTCCTCAAACCATCCCCTGAGTCAATTTAGTGCACTAAACTGGCACAGTTGTAATTTCTGACCACTGAAATGTTTAAATACTACTTTACTGGCGGTATAGCTCTGCGCTAAAAGAAAAGAAAACCCAGAGAAAAGTGAATAAAAGCTGTAGGCAGCGAAAAAACAAATAAAGGCTCAAACTGGCTTCCTGGTTCTTTTCCATTTTCACTTTTCTTTCCATCGCCACCCTTTCAAATATGCTCTGACGTGAGATGGAGGCAGCACAGGCGTGCATTGAGAGAAATGGCAAAGGGCTGCTCGTGGGACAGCCACCCACCACTCGTCCCCGTGTCTTGGTGGGTGCAGCAGGGATGTGGCACCGGGTAAAAAAGAGCCAAAGCTGGATCCAGCTGTGGGTCTAGAGTGCTTGTTGGACCCTGGAGTCTCAGCCCAGCTGTGCTTCCAGATACATGACTTTCCCTCTTCTCCTGGACCTCTAAAAAGCAAAGCATAGCTCCTGGCATGTTCCCACTTCCAGGGAGAGAAAAAAACCCACAGTGGGCATCAGGTCTTTGCATCTCCAGCCCTGGTTTAAAGGCAGGCAGGTTTCCTCAGCCCCATTTTTTTAGGCACAGCACGTGCCAGCAGCCGGGCAGAGCACGTTTGCACGCCAAGGTCACCTCGAATCGCATCCGCTGCCTGTTTTTGTTTCTCCACCTGCTCTGCCTGCGCAGCTGCCTGACGAGCATCGCCTCCGAGCACGGCCAGCGCTGAATTCGGGTGGTGAACACGCCACATTGCTCGCCACCGCCGGCAGCACATCTGTCCCCCCGGACACGGGGATATGTGATAAGGTTATCGCTGCCGGGGCACGCGGGGAAAGCCCGGTCCTGCCCGAGGACCAGCTGGCTGAACATGCTGTCTGCTGCCGTCGCGTTTGCAACTCCCGAAAAACGAGCCCCTCGGCTCAGGGTTTTAGGGTCGGTGGGTTTGCGCCGGGGCTCGGCAATGGCGCTGCCTGTCCCGATGAGGACTGACGGCTCCTTTTTGCAGGGTTCATTTTGGGCCAGCCGAGCCCCCTCCCTGCAGTGCTGCACACGTGCTGGTGTTGGCAACGGCAAGGGGCAGAATGGCCTTAAACCGAATTATGGCAACTGGGGAAAAGCAATCATGAATGACAGGCATGACTCACGGCCGTTTCTTGAACTGTGGGATGAATTCCAGCGTTAAGGAGCTGCAGCTAGACCCGGGGCTACCCGGGCCCTTCAGAGTCCACTTCCCACAGGGCTAACGAATGTTAAAAGAGGCAAGGGAACAGCACCTTCAGCCCCGCGCTTTTAACACAGGGATTTTATTTCTGTGCAGTGTCGCTTACTAGAAATTCCTACTGTCAAACGCTATCGTTTATTCCAGAACGGAGCTACTGACAGTTTTCCCGAGAGTGTTAAAAAGAGGATGGGGGCAGCTGATGGGTCCTACAGAAAGAGAAGTACCGGAGCATTAAAATTGAGTGGAAAACAGGAACCTTTGGAGCAGCAGCGTTTTCCAGTGTGCTGGCCAAAGCATGACTGGGGAAGAATGGGTACGTACCCTATCTTTCTGCGGTTTCCAAGGGATTAAAGGCTCAGGGGGGGAAGGAATGACTGAAGGCGGGTTGGGGGGTGTCAGGAACGCTGAGGGCAGCCCCCCCCCCAAAAAAACCCCGAGGTTAGGTGCGTTTATTTTTAGGCTGTTTCCTTCACTTTCTCCACGGCAGGGCCCACCGTCGGGGTTGCCGTTGCCCAGCGCTGTCCCCCGGGCCCCGGCTCCGCCACCGCTGCCCGATCGCTGCCGGGACCCGGGCCGGGACGGAGGAGGAGGAGGAGAAGGAGGCGGGGCGGGCCCGGCGGCGCTCCCTCCTCGCCAGCAGGTGGCGCCCTCTCCCCCCCTCCCCGCTCCGCGGACACACACAAGATGGCGGCGGCGGGGAGAAGGGGAGGCGGCGGGTCACTCTGACAGCGTTCGGTCTGCCCGCCGCCATGTTGGTGAGGGCGGCGGCGGCGGCGGCAAGCTCGCCCGGGTTGCTGCGGCGGTTGTGGCGGGGCGGGGGGAGCGGGGCCGCCGCTTGTTTCCCGCTGGGGCGGGCGCTGCTGGACGTGCGGGGGGCGGAGGCCGGCGTCTTCCTTCAGGGGCTGCTGACGAACGACGTCACGCCGCTGGTAGCGGGGAACGGCGCTCCCGCCGCGCTGTATGCGCATGCGCTCAACGTGCAGGGCCGCTGTCTGTATGACCTCATTCTCTACAGGTGAGACCAAGCGGAGGGGCGGGGAGGGGCTGGGCGAGACCACTACTGGGGGGAGGGGGGGCGGCGCGTCCTGTTGCTATGGAAACGGGGGCGCGCGGCCTTGGCGGGCTTCGCCGTGCTCGCCGGTCGCCCTGTCAGCCGCCATGTCGCACGCCGGTCTCTAAGGGATTTCTGGCTTATCTTTCTGAATTTATGCGCAAAAAAGGGCTTACTCTGTTTGTTTTTCATCACTGGCTGCAACCTCTGTGAGATCGTTGGGAGGCAGGGTCGATCTGCTGAGGGTAGGAAGGCTCTACAGAGGGATCTGGACAGGCTGGACCGATGGGCTGAGGCCAACTGTGTGAGGTTCAACAAGGCCAAGTGCCACGTCCTGCACCTGGGTCACAGCAACCCCATGCAGCTCTAAGGGCTTGGGGAAGAGTGGCTGGAAAGCTGCCCAGTGGAAAAAGACCTGGGGGTGTTGGTCGACAGCCGGCTGAATATGAGCCGGCAGTGTGCCCAGGTGGCCAAGAAGGCCAACGGCATCCTGGCCTGTATCAGAAATGGTGCGGCCAGCAGGAGCAGGGAGGTGATCGTCCCCCTGTACTGGGCACTGGTGAGGCCACACCTCGAGTCCTGTGTTCAGTTTTGGGCCCCTCACTACAGGAAAGACATGGAGGTGCTGGAGCGTGTCCAGAGAAGGGCAACGAAGCTGGGGAAGGGTCTGGAGCACAAGTCTTATGAGGAGCGGCTGAGGGAACTGGGGCTGTTTAGTCTGGAGAAAAGGAGGTTGAAGGGAGACCTTATAGCTCTCTACAGCTACCTGAAGGGGGGTGTAGTGAGGTGGGTGCTGGTCTCTTCTGTCAGGTGGCTGAAGATAGGACGAGAGGAAATGGCCTCAAGTTGAGGCAAGGGAGATTTAGGTTAGATATTAGGAAAAATTTTTTTACTGAGAGGGTTGTCAGACCTTGGAATAGGCTGCCCAGGGAAGCGGTTGAGTGACCATCCGTGGAGGTATTCAAAAAGCAAGTAAATGGGGTACTCCAGAATATGATTTAGTGGGCATGGATGATGGTTGGACTCGATGATCTTGAAGGTCTTTTCCAACCTAAATGGTTCTATGAGTTACCCCAGCAGAAAAGCATAATGATCTTAATTTTAAAGCGGCCCTCAGGGTAGGCCCCAGGCGTGGCGTCTCTGGGTATATTAGGCTGAGAGGAAATGGCATCACATTGCGGCAGGGGAGGTTTAGATTGGATATTAGGAAAATTTCTTGACTGAAAGGATTGTCAGGCATTGGAACAGTCTGCCCAGGGAAGTGGTGGAGTCACCATCCCTGGAGGCGTTCAAAAACCATGTAGACGTGGCACTTCAGGACATGGTTTAGTGGCCATGGTGGTGTTGGGTTGACGGTTGGACTCAATGATCTTAAAGGTCTTTTCCAACCTAAATGATTCTATGATTCCATGATTCTATTTGGGCTGTATCCGAAACAAGCGGTTTGCGCTATCTCACAGGTGGCATAGTCACTGACACCGCGGCATGCCATATGGCATCTAATAATTGCACCGTACAGCCACCTGACGTTAATGTGGTGTCAATCAATGAAAAATTTGGCTCGCGCAAACTATTGGGCCAGGTTAACGGTGTGACTAATGGAAAGCACAGCTGAACGAAGCTTCTCCTCCTTCTGAAGTCACCTCGCTTTAGGTAAGAGTGAGTGGTAGAGAAGACTGTAGAGCCAGACCCATTTTTGTCCCTGGGAGAGGTGACGGCAGTATTTGCTAGAAAAGAGTGGAACGGATGCCTGAAAAAGTTCAGGTATTTCACTACAGGGAGCTGACTGCTACTCTTCTGTGTGCCAGCAGCCTTCGGTGAGATTCCCCAGATCTCTGGACTCACACCAGGATCAAGTAAAAGCGTGTTGGCTTCTGCTGCTGTGGAGGTTTGTTTTTCTGACCTTGTAGGTGTTACTTTTTCAGGCTTCACGAGAGTCCAGAAGAAGAGCCACACATCCTGCTGGAGTGTGACAGCGGCGTGCTGGACACCATACAAAAACATCTGAAACTGTACAAGATCCGGAGGAAAGTAAACATCACCCCTTGCCTTGACCTCTCTTTGTGGGCCGTTGTCCCCGGGGAGCGGGCTGGAGACATTGCCAGTTCCCTCGCTAAATGTGCAGACCAGGCTCTGATTTTAACTCCTGACCCAAGAACAGAAGTCATGGGCTGGAGACTGATTGCAAAGAAAGGAGCAAATCTATTGGAGATTATCCCTGGGAGTCATATTGGAAACATTGAGGATTACCACAGGCACAGGTATAAACAAGGTAAAGCCAAGTCCTGTTTTGCACTCTGTGTCACTGGCTTTGGGGAAATTAATTTATTTATATATTATCACAGTTTCATCTTATTATCAGAGTCCAGACGCTGATATAAGACAGAGGAATAAATTATAAAAGCCGCATTGGTATGTCTCAATGTGTTTAACTTGTTAATAAGTACAGGTATTATTTGCTAGTTTGAGGATAAAAGTGATCTAGTAGTTATAATTCTGTCTGGTGGCAGAATCAATATTTGGGTACAGTTTCCTATTACTAAGATTATGGGGTGGTGGGTCAGGAATGCTAACATCAAAAGAAAACCAGGATTATTCATTTTCTTAGAGGGAAACTTCTGTGGTTTGAGTCATTTTGATTATTTTGGGATTATGCACAGTCTGTGTGTTTTCCTTGTTGCTAAGGAAGGAAGCAGAAACACCCTAACTTACTTTCCTAAAAATGTATGACTGGATTCATGGAGTTAACTCAGAGGTCAAGGGGCGGATGATTGATCTGAGAGGGAACTCAGTCTCAGGAGCCCCTGTGCCTGCACAGAGCTCCCATTGATTTTACTGTGTCCACGCAGATAGTGGATTAAATTAATTGGCAGACTGAACAATGATGGTCCTCTGCTTAAAGCCAAGTCCATCTGCTTTGGAGAAGCAAGCTGTTAATGGGTCAAACTCGGCTGGACTGCGGGGATATGCCACCTCCCTGAAACAGCAGCACTCATCTTGGCTGTGCTGCTGCGGAAGGCTGGGTCCAGCACTGCTTCAAAAAATACTATTTTTGTGTCATCGGTCACAAAAAGAACAGCTACTTATACAGACTTTCAGTATTTGGGCTTTAACAAAGACAGCTGGCCAACTTACGTTCTGTAGCTCTGAGGAAAACTATTGGCGTTAAAGGCTACTTGTGGGCTGTGGGTGAGAAGGGTTTTGCCATTGGCATTACATATACATCAGTGCCTTTGTGTGGGAGCCTGCATCGTTCTGGGTGCTTTGAATTTCGACTGGTACGCTTGTGAGGTGCTGTAAGCTTCATGAAATTAGGTTCTAGTGCAGTTCTCCCTTTACCCTTAAGAGTAAACATCATTTATGGCTAATGGTTTCACTCATGCCCAAACTGGAGTACTGGGAAGTTCATTATTTCACACTGCTTCTTATGGGTTCTCCTGGTTTTACAACTCACAGTCGAGGCATATCCCAGAAATCTTAAATACTGAAGATCTTACCACATTTCCCCGTTGGTTTTACTTTTTTCCTAGGAATTCCCGAAGGTGTGAAAGATCTCCCTCCTGGAGTAGCCCTCCCACTGGAATCAAACCTAGCCTACATGAATGGCATCAGCTTTACCAAAGGCTGTTACATTGGACAGGAGTTGACAGCCAGGACCTACCATATGGGTGTCATTCGCAAACGTCTGCTGCCAGTCCACTTTTCAACTCCTCTTCCCAAGGACAGCATTCCCGAGGGTGCCGAGATCTTAACCGAATCGGGAAAGTCGGCCGGCAAGTTTCGGGCTGGAGGAGGTGAACTTGGTATAGCTTTGCTGAGGTTAGCTAATATAAATGAACCACTCTGCCTAAATATAGCGGGTAATAAAGTGAAGCTCACTGCAAGTATACCCGAGTGGTGGCCAAAACCTGCTAGTAAATAAATGAGGAACCACCACTTGCACATTTGCCTTATTGAGAATGTATTTTGTGTGATAAGTTTGGGAAGGCGACTCTGCCTTCGGCTGTTGTTTGTGGTGTTTGATGGGGGGGCATTACAGGATTCTTCAAACTGGAACCTAAACCAGCGGCAGGTCGCTGAGTACAGGAGGATAATCTGTTAAGTGTTGTGGAGAGATCCGTACAGGGTACGCAGGGAAGTGTACCTTTTCCTGAGGGTGCCCTGTATTTTTTTAGGGGGTTACACATGTCGTTGGGTTGGAATTGCTGAATTTTCAGTCCAGCACTCGCTCAATCTGACTGTGCTCTGCACAGCGTGCAGTGTGTGTTCAGACTGAAGCGAGTGACGGGAGCAGGAGTTTCCCCATTGTGTACACTGAGTGTTTCTGTTCAGAATAACCATTCTGTGGTAGTGTAATTTTTTTTTTTTTAATGGAGAGCATGCTGCTCTCACCTTGCCTAAGATACATACTCAGGCTAAAGTGTTCACTGCAAATTACTCCTTGCATTGAGCTTCTTCTTAAACCTGCTGATTGGGTGGGTGTTTTTCCCACCACTCTAACTGCTAATTATGTTCAGGAAGAGGAATGCCTTGTACTCCACATTTCAGACCTTGATTTTAGTAAGTCATCCCCGGTGGGAAAGCTCTCAAAGATCCTGGTCCCCGTCTTCAGCGCCGGCAGAGGGAGCACAGCCAGCAGCAGCCAGCTCCTCTGCCCTTCCTGACCTCGGTCATTCACGCTTCCTTCAAACAATTGTTTTAGAGAGGAAAGTGGTATTTTACAGAAATAAGGTGCACTGGTGCGTGCCCTGGGGTGACTGTTGTATTGGTGTGCTGGTGCTTGGCAGAATAATCGCTTACTAGAAGCACGTGCCCTCCAGTTGCCGACAACAGTTGAGGGGTGGATTTTTTTGGCATCAACATCTTTGCTCTGTCATCTTGTAGAAAAATCCTCTGCACTTTCCTGAAGCTTTTGGCAGGGGTTTCCTCACTCCCTCCACAAAGCTGGTGAAGGGACAGCGTCTCCCCATCTCGGACCTTGGCTCCGTCCCTCAGCGTTAAGCTGCAGTCCCTGGAGAAGGGGTTAATGCCACACGTGCTCTTGGCTTAGCCTGGAGTTCCTGAGGGAGGATTTTCATCACATTCGCTTCTCTGGCTGCTTCAACTCCACGCTTGTTCTGAGAATTCTCTGTACCCCTCGTACAAAAACCTCTCTGCTGCCGTCTCCAGCTGAGGTTTTCTTCATCCACCATCCCCTCTGGGTGTTCAGAGCACCCCAGTATTTCAGCATGTCTTTGCTGCATTTTTCTGGCTCCCGCTCCTCTTCTGTCTTTGCACTTTTTCTTGCTTCTGCAGTCAATGTATTCCCCTTTGCCCCCTGCCCCAAAGCCAACCACCTCTGTGCCTGCTAACCCTGCCAGTCTGCAGTAATTTACAGCAGCCCTATGTATTTTTGTATTACAATCAATCCATTGCACGCCCGCTCTTAGAACGGCACGTGTGTGGAAGGGAGTGATGAGAGAGATGAGCAGGTGATATCCCATGCAGACCAAAAAAACACTTCTTGCATGCATATTTGTGAGAAAAAACGTCCAAAGCACATTCTACCGATGTTTTGATGTCACTGTTACTGTGAAAGGAATTTATCTGTGAAAAATGCTCATATTGGTTAAAACTCTTTATGCTTGCTGTAAAATGAGTTTGTGGAATATCTCATTAAAAGTTTATTGTATCAGTAATTTAAAGGTGACTTGTCTGAAAGAGAAGAGACGCTACCTTTTATTTACCTTATGTGAAGATACACAACAGAATACTTTTTTGGGTAGCTTGCTGACAAGAAATGTGTCTTACGCTGTTCGTCACCCCTTTGTCAGGTTTGAGATTGCTAACAAAGTCTTTCTGCTGGAAAAATAAATGAAACGGCAGTGCCTCGCCCTTTCTGGATCCTCCGAGAGTGACAAAGGCGAGACTGTGCTGCCCGTGTTGATGCCGCTTTGCCAGAAGCAGCTTTTCCTCTCTGCTGCCCATTGTGCAAAGCCTCCTCAGAATAGTTATATTGTACTGGTATGCGTGCAGCCTGAATAAACACTACGTTTCTTCTGCTAGGGGAAGCCCTGCATCTCTTTTTCTGGCGCACACATGTTTCGTTTGTCTTCTTAATGTATTTAAAAGGCTTTTCTGTTGCCAACAGCCGCAGGTTACAAATGGGGGTGGTTAGGCACAAAATAAGGTGGTACTAAAATTAAAGAGGTACTAGATCACTTCTGGAGAAAGGGTGTGACAAATTGGAGAGAGCAGCCCCAATCCACGCTATCCTTTTCATTTTTTTCTTTTCCCTCGCAGCCTGCGCCATCGTTAATGGCTTTAGCCGGGTGAGCTTGGGCGGGAAGGCCAGGCTGTCGGCCGCGTAGGTGCAGGGTTGATTTTTGCAGGGTTGTTTTGCCTCACCAGCGATCCATGACAGAGCAAATCTCCTTCAGCCACGGCGGGACGGAGTGACGGGGGTCGAGGAACTCCGCCGCTGGCCGAAGCCGCCGCAGAGCCAGCCAAAAAGGGGCGAACGACCACCCACCCCTTCGTCACGTCAGCCAAAGGGCTGAAGTGTTCTCAGCGGCACGTTTAATAACCAGTTTCTGCAGGAAGGAGGAAATGTTGAGAGAGAAAACACCGGCGCCGGGCCCACAAAGACCCTCCACCGCCTCAGGAGGGAAACCAGACGTTTTTATGGTGCAATTCTGTCAGGTTTTCGTGCTTTCCTCAGCAGGGGACGAACATGGCGGCTGAGGGGAGCTGCCAGGTAACCTGCTCAGGTGCTTGTCTCACACTAAATACAGATAGAAAATGGGGACCCCGCTCTCCAAGAAGCCAACCCCTTCCCGCTCCCCTTTTTCTGAGTGTTCCTCCTCGCTGCCTCAGTTTCCCCTCACCCTCCCCGCCACGGCGGGGGCCCCCCCCCCCCCCCCCCCCGATTCTCCCCCCCCCTCCTCCCCCCCCCCTCCCCGCGCAGTGGTTTCTCCCACCGACGGCCGTTGACCGGGCTCTCGCTCCCCTCCCTTCCCGTTTCCCGCCTCGGCTGGCCCGCGGCAAGCGGCGCGCGCTCGGCGCGGGAGTGAGGGAGGCGCTCGCGCTGTTCCCGCCCTCGCCCGCCCGTCCCCTCACGGCGTGAGGCGTGAGGGAGGATAAGATGGTGGCGGGTAGCGCCCAGCCTCCGGCCGTTCGGCCTGACGGGGCTTCCCGGGCAGAGGTGAGGCGTTAGCGCTGCCGCTCCGCTGCCATGGACGGGGCTGGG
>NW_010972436.1:27195369-27251594 GCF_000737465.1 Haliaeetus leucocephalus | reverse complement strand
TTAAAGAGCCGTGAGTGGTGTTGACACGCCAAAAATGAGTGATGCTTCTGCACGAAGATAGAGCAGAAGGGAGCGGTGAAGTAAACGAGTGTTATAGCCTGAAATCCCAATAGGGTAACGCAGGAGTCACTTTCTAAGGCTGCGGAGGGGAATACACTGAAATGTTTCGTTTCAGGAAAAAGGAGGTTTCTTCTTTTTTGCCTTCCTTCCCCCCCCCCCCTTTTTTTTTCTCCTGGAAGCAGTGTTTGTTTTCATTGTTACAGTGTTTACATTTCCTGTCATAGTAAAAATCCACAAAGGTTGTCTTGGTCTGGTGAGGGGTCTGGAAGAATGACTGCTAATACTTAAGTCTACTGTATAAGCAGATGATGTACTGAGTTATTAAAATCACTGCAATCTATTGTCTTATATCTTTCATTACTTGAATGAATTTACAATGCTGTGGCCAGGTTGCTGCTAGGACGTTGTGTGCAAGCATCTTCACACTGAGTTACTTGAAATCTGCAAGTTTAAAAAGTCCCTACAGGTATTTGTAGCTTAATATTTTGGGTACGTTTGCCCACTTTTAATGTGTTGCTGAAACCTTTGAAATCTTTTGGGGGTATCTGAATGCTGCATAGGTGAGAGTCACAGTGTATTCTTCACAGCATGCGGTGGTCCTGCTTTTCCAGCAGGCGCGTTTTCACCAGTGTTTTCAGGGCAGGGGAATTTGGCAGCTTTTTTCCCCATGTTCACAGCCACTGCAGCTGAAGCCCAGCTCTGTTTATACACTTCCGCACAGGCACTGGGGGCATTTTGCATGTTACTGTGAGATGAGGGTGTAGCTACTACTGCTTCTAGCTACTTTAAAAGAATATTGTTGGGAGTACAGTTTCTGCTGAATGTAGCAAAAAGGTATGCTACATTTTGACTTCAAACTATTCTCTTAACTGTTTGCCTGTGCGGTATTTTGCTTTTAAGTAGACTGTGAGCCCTTCAGAAAAGTCTGTCTTGTTTTTTCTGTAACACACTGTTCTCAAGCTAGCAGAAATAATTTATGCCTAAACTGTTTTTGTGGATTTGTGTCTGAATTTTCTCTCTTTCCCACTGTCTTGCCCAGGCAAACAAGTGTGAAATTCTGCTGTTGGACTTCATTCGAAGCTATTGGGGTCTATTCATATCACTAAAATTAGTGCATGTACTTTCGGACTGTGCTGCCATAACACTGGAAACGTTTGGGCTTCCTCTATTTTCTTTAATCCCTGGTCAGTGCGTGGCTTCAGATTTTTGATTTATTTTTTTTTTCTGGAAACACTCGAATTCAGTGTGTACTATCAGCAGCAGTGGTGCAAATACGCTGTTCCAAAAACCTAAATGTGAAAAGGGGTGTAAAAGCTTCCTGTGTCATGTTTGTTCTATGTTGTCATTCTCAAATTGTGCTTACATCAGACAGTTGGAGGAGCTGGAGGAGGACAGTCGCCATCTCTGAATGCCATTACAGCTTTGTGGAGAGAAACCGAGGGAGACTAGAAATAATGTAAACATGGGCTGAGGTTTTTAGGGAGAGGTGACCTCATTTCCTATTTACTGCTGTGTCAGAAAAGCTATGTGGAATACACTTAAATAATATTTGGCGAAGGTTACGTGCTGTGTGGCACTCTACAGTGTATTTTAGTAGTGCTTTCAGCGCTAAGTGCTACAGTGGTAGCTGTGAAGGAAGAACTTTGCAGAACAAGGTGATGTTACTGTAACTTAGTGAAAATGCCTTGGGAACAGAAGGAAACTTTGGAGAAAGTTGTTGGGTTTTTTTCCCCCTCCCTTTTAAGATCTTTTGTTTGTACTCTGCCTGCATTAAGTTGTTGAAGAGCTTAAGAGCGAGTGGTTTTCTGATTTCCACTATAACACTTCTAGCTGTCACAAAAGTTTTCTTATACTCTGTAAGATGGATTTTGGGGCAGTTTTATTGTTCAGGTTGAACAACATATTTTTAGGTTTAACTCGGATAACTTAAGTGTATGTTGAAGGGCAGCTTGAGGTTTTTTTAAAGAATTTAGTCGGAACCTGTTAGTACTATGCTTTCTCTTTTTTTCTAGTCTTGAGACATTGTAATAATAGTTGGCTGATGATGGGCTACACTTCCCAGCAACTAACTGTATTATATTATGCCTGGTTTTTTTTCTTGTTTTCTTCAAAAAGATGAAAATGGCTCTGTTCTGTTGTCTCTGGATTTCTTAATTTTCTTAAATTATATTTCTTTATTCTTTTTGTAGCATTAAAATATGATGATGTGAGGGAAAGATCAGAGTTCATCTCTCTGAGTTAAGGCAAAGAGCTGTGGGAAAATAATGACTTGATTAAGGAAAAATGTGTAAAAGGTGATAAAATGTAACTGTCTATGAGACATTTGACTGAAAGTGGGGAGAAGGTAAGTCAGGTACAACAATTTAGTGTGAAATAAAGCCTTTAAATAACCTTTAATTTTTGTTACGGAGAACATAGGGCTTGATTTGCTCACTCTGTGCAAGTGTTTCATAGTTCCTTAACTGGGATGAGCCAAATGATAGCATTCAGTGGGGAGACAGGAACAAAAGCAGCAGATGTGTCATCCCCACTGACAAAAAAACATTCATTCCAATGAATTATTTTTTCTTGTGGAGATACCAAGACCTCAGAGGTACAAGAGATGATGGACTGGTTATAAAAACTCTTGTACGGTTAAGTACAATGTTGTTACGCGTGTGTTGTATATTATATGTATATTATAGTGATTAAAATTTACTCACTGGGTCGTGCTTCCTGATTACAACTTAAATGGTTTTGGCAGTATGTGATCACTTGAGAATAATTGCTTGGAAGTTACTTCTTGCGTGAGAAGGAGGAGAAGATGCATTTCAAAACCTTCCATGCACTTTTCTTCTTTCCCATCCGAGAAGCATTTCACAGCTAAATAAAGCAGTTTGGCTGTATTTCTCAGGCAGTCCCCGGAGGCCTCTGCGTGAGGGAGACAGTTCCTAAGGCTCAGGGTTGCGGCCCTATCCCGTACGTTGTTGGTATTGCACAACAGAGGAAAGACTACAATTCCCATAGTACTTCCACATACTGGTACTCCAGTGACATCAGACATTACATGGCTGAGACTGGTTGTAAAGCAAGAAGACCAAAAATGTAAGCTTGGTGTTTCTTTCACTTCTGTAGCAGGGCCTTTGGCAGTGTGAAATCTTTGCTTACTAGGGGAGGATTTCAGTTGCTGCAGAGGTATTTGAAAGGGTGTGTATCTGAAGAAAACATGAGGTGACATTTAAGGGCAAGCAATTTGTACTGTTTCTCGTAGTGTTGGTGCTGTTTAGAGACTCCTCTGTCTAGGAATAGCTGTGTGGAGTAATTGCTTAATGCCAGCGCTGCTCGTTTGTCTGGAGGGGCCGTTGCCTTGCCCACAGCCCGAAATCTGCTTGCTTCTTTTCTGCTGTTTTTGTCCTGCAGCTTCCAGGGGTGGAGGAGAGACGCTATCCATAGCCTGGCAACAGTTTCCGCGTGCGTATAGTAACTGAGGTGTGTAGCGTGCGTCCCATGGCAGCGACGTTAGGGGAGGTAAACGAGGTGTGGTGGCAGTGGTTGTTCAGCATCACATGGGCTACGCCACCGGGCTTGAAAGCACGGGGATCAGCTGCTGCTGCAGTGCTCTAGTGTGTACAACTGGCGTGTTCGAGTGCCTGTGCTGCCTTTGCTTCCCCAGTGGCCTGTGTCGGTGGGAGGAATGCAGGCAGGGAATGGCTGGTGGTAACATCTGTGCAGGTTTGTCTCGGTGGAAGTTGATTCTCGCAACGGGATGAGGTTTATGTGGGTTTTGTTCTTCAGGAGAGATGCTAGGTGTCTGGAGTAATGTTGGTATTTTAGAAAGCTGGAAAACAATACAGCAAAGCGATTTCTGCAGTGTAATATTTGCTTAGGTTGCTGTAGTTTAAAGTAAGTGTAATGATTTATTTGCCTGATAGTGCCCAGCCTTTCAAGTGATTGCATATTGTGAGCACCTGGCAAAAACTTAATTCTCCAAACAGAAATCTCACTTTGTGTTGACCACCAGAGTGTTCTAATAGGGACAAGGAGGAGAGACTTACAAAGTAGATGGGAAACTTGGGAATACTCGCTGTCATCCTTTCACTGAGAAATGTAATAACTTCTCCAACAGGTAATAGATCCCCTTTCATTTCTCTTTAGAAACAGTTTAGATCTGTTAAATGACACCGTATCAGTGTTTGCTCAGTCTGCAATCTTGAAGAGATCTACTTAGTACTTGAATTTTCACAAAGTGAGGAGCAGGTCAAGTGGGAAAAGTAGCGTTATATCTAATCTTGGTAGTCTAATGAAATTAAGGTACAAATCTCTATAAAATGATATATAGTGTATACAGATCCTTGTGCAGCAGATTAAAAAAATTCTATTGATTTGGCCACATATGCCGGTTTGTAAAGAGTTTGTTTTTACACATTCATGATAGTTTCAGATTTTTTGTTTGTTTAAAAAATGTATTTGGAAAGACATTTTGATTTAATGGAGTTTAAATTATACTAGACAGTCCATCTAAATGAATCTCGAAAAATATTTTGTAACTCCAGTTGGAATTTTATATTCCTAAACAAAAAGGGTTATACTGAGAGTATATTAATACCAATAATCCTGTTTTACGGCAACATATATTTGAAAGGACATAGTCTACAAATCATGTACTTAAGCTGCCTTTGGATTAGTTGACTCTAAAGTGAGTGGAAGTTCAGTTAAAAACTCTGTACCTGTTTGTTTAATAGTCCCTTGTGTTTCCCTGGTCTACCAGGAGATAATGGAGTGGGACACGTGGTAAGAATCCTAACTGAAGGTGATTATATAGAGGTAGATGGTATTAAGTTCCCTTTTATTTCCGTGGAGCCTGCATTGAACACGAATATGTTAGCAAATACATGTTTAAGTATTTGAATGACTAGATATTTTGAATGTCGTAGGCTGTTAAGTGACAGATGCATTAAAAAGAAGCTGTCTTTCACCACCTTCATAAAACTTTCCCTTAGCAGTCCGAAATTTGAACTTTTGGATAAAGACATCTTGCAGCTGGGTTGTGTTCACTGTGTTTACATCTGGCAACCTCATGTCAATGTTTCATGAAGGGTGTTTTTTAATTGGGGATTAAGGTCTTATGACTTTTATAAACAAAAAATATCCTCTGAAACTCCACAGTAAGGGCGGAAGGCTTCAGTCCTTGTCGTATGCAAAAGTACTTGGAAATAGTAGGACTCCAGTTGAAGTATGTGTGGCTATGGACCACAGTTAGCCTGTGTAGATCTATAAAATCTATTACTAAAACCAATATCAGTGACTTTTTTTAGTAGTTTAAATGAATTGTAGATCAGCTTCGTTTCTAAGCTAGCTGCTGGCACATTATTCCTTATTTTTTCTAATTAATAAGGGAAGAATTGCAGTAGCTGGGGAGGTTACAAATTTGAATTTCTGAAATTACTGACTTCAGAAAGGCTGAAGTTAGGATAATTGCACCTATGTAGCCACAGTTCCTGGTGAATAAATCTGTATCACAAGTTTCCCAAGTGCTTACTATGCTTAATTTCTTGTCATTGACATTCTAAGTTTTAATATAAATGTTGCAGAAATGTTCTGTGTGTTTGGGGGTTTTTTTTGGCTCAGGAAAAAGTACCTCTCAGGGGTACTGGCATACTGTTTCAACGGTAATGCTTCATAAAGGTGGAATTGAGAAGCAGATTGGAATCTCTTCCCCAACAAACTTTATGCTATATAGCTTTGTAAAGCAGATAGGCCTAAATATAAAACAAGTTCAAAACAGGTGAGTTAGAGAAGTGTGGGTCTTTAGACTTAACAGCAGTTTTCCCATGTAACTTGATTCTGGAACTTGTAAACCCTCAGGTAGTGTAGGTGGAAGTTTTTAGGCCTTCTTCGTGATCTCCCTACAATATTAAGGTAATGTTTCAGATCGTCTTTTTTTCTGGAGGATTAGATGTACTGTAGCATGTGGAACTGCAAAACCTGTGATGCAGATACTCTTCCATGATGGCATCAGTGTGTGTACACGTGCACACTGTGTCTCTCTGAAGTGCAATATAAATCCACCTGAAGATACTACTATTTGTTTTACTTTGAAAAGCAGGCATTCAGATTAGCAACATTCCCGTTAATCAGTGAGGAATAATTCAATGTTAAATTTCATACTTGCTATGGCTTCTGTTTCTGTTTGATCAGTGCAAGAAGATTGTGGAAAGTGTGCGTGTGTCCACATGTATGTACATATATATACGGAGAAAACATTATCCCTGTCTTTGCCAAGGGTGGAAGGCACCAAAATTAGTAGGGTGACTATATACATGCTGAGAGGGCTCTCTATTTACAAGGTTCATTTAAAGTTTCTAGTGTTAATTTAAAAAAGCATTGGTGAGAGGATGAGTGGACATTACACTCCTAAGAAAGACAAGGGGGATTGCTTTTTTTGGGATATCGAATGGTTATGTTGCTGAGGAATCTTGTCATTCCTACAGTAAGCTTTGGATCATCCATCAAATTCAGTGAAACTGGGGGAGAGGTGGATGGATGTCTCGGAGGAGAGGTACGGATTGGTGTCCTCGCAGGGAGAAAGGCTTCCGTGTGATTTTAAGTGTTCAGTGTGGCCTGCTTATCCAGTCACGTTACAGTGGGCTCTTAGCTGGTCACCATTAGGATGAGTAGGGAGGGACTGGGGAGACCGAGAGGACGCGGTAAGGAAACGGCTGCTGTTACGATGGGCTTGGGGTAGGGCATGAACGTGTAGGAAGCCAGTCATCAGTTCTCCCTGCTGATGGAACAACTTGTTTCCTTCTGGTGTTGTGCTGTGATCATTCGTCTTTTTGCTCAAAGTTCTTTTTGAACAATGTCAGAAGAAAATAAACTTAAAACTGTTTACAAAGTCAGGATGTGATATTAAAGTACTCAATGAGAGCTTTTTTTTTTTAATTTATCAATTTAACACAAAGCAAGCTGGCAGTGCTGCTTTAACTAAAGCAGTGGCTTCTACCAAAGCTCTAATGTAGCACCTTCATATCCTGAAGATATCCCAAAAGGCCTTTCTAGAAATGAATTATTTACCAGTAGTGCAATAAGCATGTGTTTTTTATCAGCCCCTAAAAGCTAAGTGACAGCCACAGAAGTTTACCATTGAAAATCTATTTTTCTGAAAGAGGGTGTTTTGGCTGGAGCACAGAGGTAGCACTCTTACCTTTTTTCAACAACTGTGTAAATTTTAAGCTTCGGTAGGACTCTTACATAGGTTGTGAAGCCTAATGCAGCACCTGCAATGCTTTGAAAGTTTCCCATGACTTGAAGTAGTTCCAATTTCAAGATATAAATGGATTGTTGTTTGGGCTTTCAGGTACCAAGTAATGATTTCTGAAACCCACTTCTAAAGTTGTGAATAGTTACATTGTGTCACAGAGGTAGTGATTAGCCAAATCATTAATGGGTTTCATTAAGTCTGCTTTAAGTCTGCTTTGACAGAAGAACAGCTAATATATCACAAATAGTTAAAAGATTGGTAAAGGTTAGTGGCTTAGACACATACTGACTGAACAAATCGTCATGGGTGGTATAAAGATATTACTAGTCATCCTTTCTGAAAGGAGTCTAATAAATTTAGCATCTAGGAGCAGTTGTGCACACCTGAGTGATCTCATTGCAGAGCCCACTATCTTAGCTTAAATACAAGGAGCCTAATCTTCCCATCTGCCTGGGCCACAGAGCTTTCTGTAGTGTTGAGGGTTGTATTACTGTGGCTCTTCCCTTGCAATACGGCTGGTGTATTGTACGTGCAGTGAAGACCAACTGGTGCAAGAGCAGCAAGCTCAGTGCTTCCCAGAAGCATCGACTTAACTACATGGATGTTTCACTGAATCGTTCTGCAACCCATTCCTGAATGCAGACTTTCCCGTTGGTCTGAGCATGTTTTTGTGCAGCATGGTGATGGAAATGCTATAGGAAACCTCACAAAACTAGCTATCAAGAATGGGTTAACTAATTCATCCAGCTATTAGCCTGTTTCCAGTAGGCCCTTGGAAAAGAGAAGAGCGTGGACTTGACTGTGGTTTGAACAAATCATTGTAACAGAATGCAGATTGGACATGAGATTAGGTAAATCCTTAGTTCTACCCTTCAGCAGGTCAGAGTAGGTCAGCCACAGTTGGATGTGGGTATAGTCTGACATCATCTTACTACTTTAGGAGAGGAGCAGGTGCTTTGATAAGTTTTAACAATTTATCATAATATGACTGTTGCACACTTTATCTTGATTTATCTTAATTGTAAAAGCAGCCCTTCCCCCATTCATTGCTTCCACCAATTAAAGCTTTGTGTCAGTGAAGATGAAGCCTTACATTTGTGTAGGGCATTGACTTGCTAATCTGGGACATTGTTTTGCTGTGTCATGTAATGCAAATGGCTGAAGCTGGAGAAATGGCATACGTGCAAAGTGCAAGCATGACAGTAGGCAGCAGCAACTTGACAATCTGCTTTTCAATAGGGGAAATACAGGAGGTTATACTGTAACGGGTTTAAATGGATGTGCAGAGAGCGTAGGGAAGGATTTTAGAATCAGCATGTTATACTTCGAGCGCTCTTGCGAACGTGCTTTTATCACACCTGGTTTTGGATAGCAATGTGTGGCAGGAGCCAACCTTGCCTTTTCCATTGGCAGAAGCTATGAGTCTGAAGATGGAGTGGAACCCTTAGGTGGGTGCAGTCCCAGGTACTTGAGGATTGTTTGTCCTGTCATGTGGTGGGAATGATGTTCAGATCTGTGGCAGATGTGTGCCGTTGAGCAGGATCATGGGGTGAGTTTGCGTACTGGCATGATGGATGTGGACCTGTGTGATGTATCTGTCTGTGTGACAGGATAAAGCTGAAGAGAGGAATCTTGCCAGGCAGTATGCCTCTGTCTGCATGGTCCTAGGTGCAACATGGCACAGCTGGCTTACCCATTCTGGGAGTCTCTGTGACCTGTGGTCAGCAACTCTAGTATCTGCTGAGCTGTTCTGTGATGTGGGATCTCACAGCAATAAAGCAACATTGTCATTGTTCTGCGAATGCGTGAGACGTAGGTGGTGGAGGAGCTGTGGGTGGTGTGATGTGGAGACATGGTGGGAGGAGCAATGAGGGGTAGCTAGAAATGGGTTTCATGCATAATAATTACAACTTTGACAGACCTTATAATTATTGCCTTTTTTTTTCTTTTTAATTGCTTTTAAATAGGCTAAGTCTGTCCTTAAGAATCTAAGTTTCTGCTTGCACGGCAATGCTGCATACTTCAGAGAAGAGAACTTGTATACTGGTAACAAGGACATGGTCAAACAAAGTGCCACCCCTGGTCATTACGAGTCACAGGTGAGTCCAAAAAGTGAATTTGCTTAGGTAAACAGAAATAAATACTTGTATGATATGTTGGTTTTTCTAACTAAATGTATTGAATAACCACAGAACAAAAAAACCTCAACACCTGAGGAGAATGCTGCAGTACAAATGGAGCAGCTTTCACTGTGTCAGTGCAGGAGAGTAATCCTCTATTCGTGGAAGTCAGCAGTTCCTCATTCAGTCTGGCTTTGAGTGCCTCTTGTCAAGGGCATTTGTGAGACTTACCAAAGTCTTCTGAAGAACAACTGCTGGAAGTTACCATGGACAAAAACCATCTTTGGTTATAGGAAATGAATGTATTTAGATGCTAGTGTTCAAAACAAACAAAAGAAATGGCCCAGTAGCCCATGAGTGTTCTTAATGGTAAGTGGACTACAGAACCCATATTGAACAAGAATCTCATAAACATACTTCTTCTCCACTCCCCCTGCCTTAAGTGATGCCTTTTTTATATGCTTTTGACCCAACTGTCTAAGAGAGGTCTGACAAACTTGATTCCTTTTTCTCAGAAAAAAAGTTTCTTAGTTCTTTGACTGCTGAAAAGGAACATTTCCCTTTGCTGTTGCAACAAGTCTTTTAGATGATATGAAATTGGGATTTAGAATGATGTCTCTGGTAATCTGCCATTTTTATGGTTTTGTCCCTGATATTAAGAGATATCTGAATAACTGACCTATTTTCTCCCCTGGTTTTAGTTTTTGACACGTCCCTGTCACCTGTTTACTTCTGCTGCTTAGTTTTTGAGGTAACCCAAGAAGGCAATTTATAGAATTCTAATTTTTTTTTTTTAACTCACAAGTTTCAGAGAATTACTAGCAGTGCATCCTGAATGGGTTAACCAGTTTCAGTGTGCTATAGATTAAGGTAGCTGTAGGTAGGAGTTACTAGAAGTCTTAAGTCAAAAAACCAAAACAATGCTTTTTCTTAGGCTTCCTTTATCTTGCCAAGAAAAACAAGAAGTAAACAGGAAATATCTATCCTGCCAAGAAATCAAAGAATACACTCAGTATATAAGTAATAATATGGTGCAGTGCTGTCATTTACTGTCGTTATATGTTTATAAAAAGCATCTGTGAGCAGTGGTCTGTAGCAGTGAGTTTGTGCAGTTTTAGGATAAGTGACTGTAAAAAGGCTTTTTCCTAATTTAGCTCAAATGCTTTTTGGAAAATCAAGAACTTTCTGTCAGATGGGACTTCATGTCAATAAAAGTAATTTCTTGTAATTATATGATGAAGCAAATATTTAGCTCTGATCACATTATCTTTTAGCTTATAATATATCTTTTCAGAGAATTGTTAGTCTGATATAAGCCATAAACTGTTATTGCCTCTGAACAGGAGAGCGACGCCCTGTTGAATTTTTTTAGTCTGTGTCCTCTAATGCTATAGTTCAGCAAGGTACCCCAGATATACATAATGTCACTGCAAACATTTCATACAATTGGCATAATGTAGTGATCCCTATGAAACTCCCTAAAACTACTTCCAGTCTGCTTGAGGGGTCTTCCCTGCTCTTAGCAGCTATTACCATCTCAGAATAGATGGTTACAGTCTTGAACTGTTTCCAGTACTTAGCTGGACAACACAAGAAACAAAACATTTCCAGTAATGACAAATAATATTCGAGTCTTCTGCTGTATTCACCATGCTGTTAAATCTTCAGCCAGAGGATTTTCAGAAGATCGTAGATCTCTGTCTCCTAGCTCAAGCAGCGGTGGTGAGGCAGAAACCCCTCTCTGTGGAAAATTTGTCTCTATCTGTGTCTAGAGGTGCAGTGGGAGCACACTGGCACTTCTGTGTGTCTTCTGTCCTATTTATCCTTGGCAGTGCTCAGGACCTGACCGCACAAGGTCCTGAGCAACCTGCTCCGAGTAGGGGCCTTGACTCCAAAGGTCCCTTCTAACCTCAGCTGTTCCAAGATCTCTCCCATGCAGGATTCTCTGCTCCCAATACAATTTACTGTTTATCAAGTCCTTTACTAAGATCTGTAGATTTCATCTGCCTCTACATGCCTGGTAGCTGTGCTAGCTTGGTACTTGATGGGGGAATGGGAGGATAGCAGGAAGAGGAGTGAGGGAGTAACAGCCTTCCTCCAGGTCTTTGTCCTTGCTGCTGGACCAGTGACACCATCTACGTAGTAACGGCAAATCCTTAGCTCACAGCCTGGGCGAAGCAGAAACACAAAGGAGCCAGGTAGCAAAAAGCAAGTCGGTGTTCAGTGGAGTACAGGACTTGTGTCACAGATACCATAACAATATTGATGCCTAATAGCTTTGATACTATTTAGTTTAATATATTTTTATAGTTACAATGTTAACATTGTACTGCTGAAGTTCTACTCGTTTATTTCTCCTCAAATGAAAGAAACTTTGGAAGAGCTTCTAAATACAAAGAACTGCATGAGGCTTTTGGAAATGGTGAATGGTTTTGGTAAATTCTTCAGTTTGCTTACTCTTCAGTTGTGATGAGCTGCTTGCAGAAGTTAAAAGCCCTCTGCCTACTTTTGAAGATAAGATGTGACTTAATAGTATTAGATGTCTTGGAAAAAAATTGTGTTCAGTTTCGTGTGCAGGGAGAAAGTTTAGTACATGCACATTTCCATTTTACAGGAAAGAACAGCAGCTGTGTCTTTTTATGCTTTGAAAGAAAAAAAAATCCATCGAGATAATGTATCTAGGTTTTAGATGTGGTAAGTTTTTTGTTGTTTTTGAGAGGTAATTTAGTGAGAGCAGTGGCTTTCCCATGATTTGCAGGGTGGAAAGAATGAAGTAAAAGCCCTACTGAAGACTGTAGGAGTTTTCATTTGATTTTTTTTTTCTTTTTTGAGACAGCATTTCATTCATTGATTTTTAAGGTTGGAACTCTGAGCAAAACATGTCTGTGCCTCTGCAGGCAGTCCTTTCTTTGCAAAGCCAGTTATGGAGGTTATGATTCTGTCTGAAATTCAGTGAAGAATTTTGAAACTAAAGCAAGCTGTAGGAGACAACACACTTTTATCCCTTTTTCTTTTTTACTGTAACTTGTTCGTAGTTCATATGTAAGGCACAGATGAGAGTTTCTCAGTTATTTTGAAATTCTGTTTAACTAGATAGAATGACAGACTCCACCGTTTTGGAAGTGCTGAGTGACGAGGCTGTATCTAGGGTACATGAAGTACCTCTTCTGCTGATCTTTAGTCACATTGTCCTGCACAACTCACATTAGCAGTGATTAATGGCTCTGAAAATAAAAGATAAATCCATTGGTTACAGATCCTATTTTTAATCTATGCAAAAGTATTTTATACTCTAGCCAAGGAGCATAATTTATCTCTGTGTTGCTTCCTAGCATTGACATTTGCTTGTTAATACTGCTAAATTGTTGCTAAAATTTTGGCCTTGGTCTGCTACTGCTTTCCTAAATGATACCTGTGTGTGGTTCTGGAGTCACCTGTAGCAGATAATTTGGATACCACCCTCGTCCTCTTCTGCAGGGTAAGAGTTTACCTGTATCACAGTAGCACTGTTGTGCCATTTAGTCTCTGGGCCAGGAAGTTGTTCTTGTCTCTAATGATAGAGATATTGACAGCATGTTTGTATGGAATGTTAGAGAACATATGTGTCTAGCCTCTACAGGGTTATAGTACCTCTAATTCTGTTATTTATTAGGGATTTGTTTGGATGTGTAAGACAAGTTTATAGCAAGTGATAAGTCCTCAGTGTGAGCTTTTTTGTATTCAAAAAATTCACTGAAGGGTTGTTCTGTCCTGCTTGTGGTAGGAGCACACTTGGCCAGGTAATATTTCTTTAGTACCTTTTCAGACAAGACCCAGAAGGGAGATCTTCTGAGTCCGTGACAGCTTTCACTAAACCAAATTCCGGCCAAGGATTTGTAGTAAGCAAGGTTTTATGGTTCTACTTTTGAGAAAAGAGGGGAGTGAGAAAAATTAAATTAACTTAGCATTTTCTCTCTTAGAAGGATGGGGCTTGAGACAGTAAAATGATGAATATTGAAGTTTTGTTCTTTTAGTTTATTTAGATGTAAATAACTTTTAAAAAGCTCTAGCTATAAAAAACTTTTGAAGTGGCTCTAGACAGGCTGAATGCATAAAACTGTATTCAGACAGTGTGAATTTCCCTTAAAAACCCTCTGTTTTCTATTGGCTTGTTCAGGGCTTCAGAGGTAAGCACCAGTCTCAGAGTTGGCAATATGGTTCCTAGTGACAATGCAATTTTTATCTCGGAAGCAATAAAATGGGAGTTTAGTAGATCGGTTTAAATGTTTTTAAGTATAAAGACCCAGTCATCACTGTAGCACCATTTGTTGCTTTCATGTTGTGTGTTTTAGCTTTTTCAGGAATTTAATAAGTACGCGGTTGAGGTCTTTCTGCAGTTATTCAATAAGGATTTAGCAGATGGTTTCATTTGTTGGATCCAAGGCTAGTTTGACCATCCTGATGAAAGAGCTTTTTTTTAGCTGGCATTTTGTACCTATTCCAGCTGTATTTGCAATGAACGATGTGACAGAAGTTAATTTTGTCCTCGTAGTCCTAAAAAAATTCTTCCTCTCCATCCTCAGCAGCCAGGTATCCAGAGTTCAGCATGTTAGGATCCTAGAATAAGCTAACTACACTTTTTTCTGCAGCATATTCAGAACTCTTCCTGCTGCCAGGTTGTACACAGAGGACATCTGCCAGCAGCAGCTCTGCAAATTCCTCTTCATTATCTTCGTAGCATTGCGCCCTTCTGTGTCTCTGTCTGTAATGAGACACTTGGAAAGACAGAAAAACCTGCTTAGCTGGAGGCGTTTGCTAGAAGAGTGACATGCACAACATCACAGTTTTTTAACCTGTTACTTTTGTTGCAAACCTTTATGACTAACAAGTCCAAGAGAAGCTGGGCATTGTCAAACAACCTCCGCGTTGTCTCATGGCTTCAGAAGTGATCTTAGGTATGTGTAAATATATTGGAATGTCCAGTCATTTAATCTTCAGTTTCTTTCCATTCTCCCAGACATTGCTGTCCATAGATTAGTAGGCAGTGTGGTGGCAACTTAATGTGCTCTTTGGGGGCTAAAGATTAATCACTTCCTTACAAATACTAATATATTTCCTTTGGGTTTTGTTTTGTTTTGGTTTTTTTTTCCCCAGAAAAAGAAGTTTATTTTTTGAGTTGGCCTATTGACCATTTTTTTTTTTTTGTTGCCAGGAACAGAAAAATTCAGAAATTGTTTCAGGAAGGTGGGTTGTATTACTCAAACTGAAAGGCAGCATCTTCAATGAAATATGTCTTGAAATAGGAAATCCACTCAACAGATTCTTTTAAACTGACTTAGTGGTGTTTTTCTTCATGCTTATAAGAACCTCAGTTCACTAAGAAATGCTTCTAGAATTGGGTTGGAACAGATGCTGCTAAATGTTCTCCTTAGGACAATTTTGTTAGTTACCGGCCTTCTCAGGAAGATGGAAAGCACAGGGATGGATGCTGCAGTCGGCTCCAGTCTGCAGCCAATACCACAGCCTCTTGCATCTGATACATCTGTGGTTTTGGGGGGGTTGGATTTTGTTGTTGTTGTTTGGGGGGGGGGGGGTGGGGGGTTTTTTTGTTTGTTTGGGGGGTTTTGGGTGTTTCTTGGGTTTTGGGGGTTTGTTTGTGGGTTTTTTGAGTATCCAAAATGTTATTTTCAGAACCACAAGTACTCCATCTTTACTGGATGCCTTTACTTATGAGAATTAAAGGGCAGCTAGTTCAGTTCTTTATCATAAAAGTTTGGGGTGTTTTTTTCCAAGAAAGCTTCAGGTTTTACTCCTAGAGTCAAAACTTGCAAAAGTTAATCAACAAGGATCAAGACTCCTGGTGGTCAAGTTGGATGTTAATCAGCAGTGTGGCCTTGCAGCAGAGAAGGTCACCCCTATACTGGGCTGTCTTAGCAAGAGCGTAGCCAGAGGGGTGAGCACTGTTATGATTCCCTCTGTTCTGCCCTTTTAAGACCACAGCTGCATACTGTGTCTGGTTTGGGGCTCCCCAGTGCAAGAAGGGTACTGGAGTGAGTCCTACAGAGGCTTCCAAAATGCTTGTGGGCTGGAGAATGGGATGTTCGAGGAGAGGCTGAGAGCGCTGGGTCTGATCAACCTGGAGAAGAGAAAGAGAAGATCTTATGGGAGCGTGCAGCTGCCTTGTGGGAGGTTATAGAGAAAGTGGTCCAGACTATCTTCAGTACTTTTTTTTTTCTTTTTTAAACCAGACAGCAGTTAGATATTAGAAAAATTTGCCCAGAGAGGATGTGGTGGGATCTCAAGACTCAGCTGGGCAAGTTTTTGAGTACCCTGATCTAACTGGGTCTGCTCTGAGCAGGGAATTAGGCTAGATGACCCCAAAGGTCCCTTCCAACTCAAGAGTAGGTTTCTGATATTCTGTTTAAACCTTTGTCAGTCACAGGTTCTGTTGTGACAATTCCTCGTTGAGATACCTTATGAGGTATAGTTCCCAATGTTACTTAGATCTCCTATTATTTATTCTTTGAATAAATAATTTATCTATAATAGTCTTTTCTGGACCAGTATTTAAAGACAGATTAGTTTTCTTACCCACGTTTTGCTCTGTGAAGTTTATAAATGTCCCTGCCTGCTTACCGTGGGCTCTTTATTGGAATATTTTGTGTTCTCAGGGATATAGCAGGGATAATTGCTCTTCCCTTTGTTTTCTCAGAAGGGATGCGTATGCCTGTGACATGTGCATTTCCAGTCACATAGGCTAGAAGATTCTGAGCTTGTGAACGTGATACACAAACACCTACAATGTGAAATCTGTAGAGAATTCCTATTACTGCATAGTAAGTAATTTTTATTATTTACTTATTTATTTTTAGAAGATGCATAAATTTGTCAGATTTGGACTATGTGAAGGCGGGGGAGGGAACAAGTTTCAAACTGTATCCTTTTGGCATAGCTACGTTTCATTTTCCTGAAGAATTATTTAGCTTAAGATATAAAAGGAAGGGTTTGCTTTGTTGCCTTTACTGCTCGTTTACATAAACATCTAATGTTAAAAATGTTTCCTTCTTTTTTCAACATAGGTAGATAGCAAGAAACAAAAAATGGACACTCAGTTATTTTCCCCGTTATTAGGAGCAATTACTAGTACACCACCTCCGCTAGAATCTTCCCGTCTGTATAGTGACTGGTCAGCATGTGGAGAGGATATTAACTCAAAAACTTCTTTTCAAGACTGCACAAAGAAACGGTATGAGCACTCTTGGTATAATCTTATGGTGGTGTTCTGGAACACTGAGATTGTTATGGAGCAGAGCAAATGGGATTCTGGATCTTTTTAGGAAGAGTTTACAGGATAACTAGAAACTCAATAAATTTCCTTTGCTGTATAATAGTTATTACAGAGGTTGTGAAAAAAGGTAGGGGGTCTGTGTGTGTATAGATGTGTGTGTTTACATGTAAAAGCATTTAAAAATTTGGAAAGAATACTACATTTAGGGAATGAAATGGGAAACTGCCGTATGTAATTGAAAACTCCTTAAGGAAAAAAACCCACTCTCCTTCTGTGCCTCCCATCCCTCAGTACTGTAGCTCATAATGATCCTGCTCGATAATGTAGAGCATTTCCTGGAACATGAACAATGCAGAGTGTTGCACACAGGTACCTCTGCCGCTGAAAGCATAAATACTCATACAGCTACTCTTGAAAATACGCCAGCCTACTGTCTTATTGTGCCCTTAATATAAGGCACTCAAGTTCGATTTTATGTTAAAAAAAATTTTTTTGTCGTTTTGGATGCTGAATGAATGCAAAAGGGTCTTTGTTACTTGAATCACAAAATATTTTTTTTCCCCTGGAGAAATCCACTCTGCCCAAGTCTTGACTATTGCAGGCACTTCTGATCATCCAGTCCTAATAATGCAGTAAAATTATTAAAGGTACAGAGAAGGGCAGCAAGGCTGGATGGGGTTTGAAAGCTTCCCTGTCAGTGGAGAGTAAATAAAACTCCTCTTCATTTTTTGATAAGAGAAAGCTCTGCAGAGAAATGATTTCTATAAAATTGTGAATGATATGAGGATTGCAAGAAACAGGGAACGATTAAAGAAGCTGGGGGGGGTACCTGCTGAAATAATTGGTTCTCTCCTTCACATTGGTCATTTTATGGCTCATGTACAGCAATTGAAATTTTAATGTTAAAACTATTCCAGCCTTAGAAATGTGTAAACAATGATTTCATATTAGGCTTACCACTCTCTTCTTTCCATCTTAACACCAAGTGCTGGCAACATAATATTGCCTTTTGGGGGTGGTTGGTTGGTACAGACTGGCACAGCAGCTTTTGATGCTATTGATGACACTGTTAGTATTTCTAATACTAATCTCACTGCATTTTTTTTATCACTTGCCTAATAAGAAAGAGGAAGTTTGAGGTGGGGAGAAAGGGGAGTCCACTGGTTCAAAAGAAGTTGAAAGGTAACAGTTAAGGAAGATACATGCATTGCAAAGAAGATAAATACCATTTGGTAGTGTCACAAAGATGTTTGGTGGTTTTTTGTTTGGTTTTTTTTTTAAATAAAAGATCATATAGCTTTAGTATTAGCTGTAGTGCTAAGTTTAAGCTCTGAGTGGCAATCCACTAATTAAAATATACAATCTCTTCTTAAAACAGCCTTTAGATTATTGCAAGGTAGCAAATGCAAGGTAGCTTTTAAAAAAAAAAAATTTCAAGGAATTAAACAACTAAATGGTGCTTGCTGATTAATGATTATCCATGTCTACACCCATTCTGAGGTGGCAGATATGCAGTATTCCTTGAGGTTAAAAAAACTTCAGTGTTTTATTTTTTTTTCTTGTAATATGTTAGGGTACTTGGTGCCTAACTGTATTAGGTACAGTACATCTGTATCATTTTAGTTCCTCTAAGCTGCTCCTGAGAGCAACTGATCCATCACTGGAGATTTCTTTGCAGTGTAACTTTGCTCACACTTTTGTCCTTTTAATTCTCAAAATTTTGACCGTTGAAATTATTCCACAATAAATTCTAGGAGCCCTAGTACCTCAGACCTATGTATAGGCCTTTCAATAGACCAATATTCTGGTGCCATGGACTTCTCTTGAGAAATGTCCATTTGAAAGTCCATCCTTGTTCAGCACTAGATTGGATGAAATTATTGGCACCTTTAAAGAATTCAAGCATATTCTCAAATGCAGTATCTCCCCAAAGGAAAGCAATATTTCCATCTAATTTCTGTCCTCAAAGGCTATGGACATGTCCCCAGCTTCAGTTCTAGAGTTAATCACAACAGCCGGAACAGAACACAGATGTGGCAAAGGTACCATTTCCATTTACCTGTTGCTCTTTCATCTGCAACCCTCTTCCTTTCACCAGTACCTTGGAAGTTTTGCAGAGGAGCTGTAGGTCTTGGTTCTTCTGTTGTACTTTTTGTTCTTTCTCTGTCTGTAGGGGCAGGCTTGCTCACTGCCACAAACTTGGTGTCAGGCTGAACATTCGTATTTTATTTCGTAGAATTGCAAGCAATTTGGTATGGTTTTGCCTTTCCCATGTGCTGGTTATTTTCATGGATTCTTTTTATGTTGCTCTGCCTTGGTAAGCAGTAGGTTGTCTTATGGCACTAGGAGGTAAAGATTTGATTCCTTGATGCTATAGAATCAAGGCATTTTACAGCAAGTGTTTTCTGGTACCAAACCAGAAAGGATAATAGCTGCCTACCTTGGACTTGAGAAAACTGAATGCCTGTTACACTGGGATTTTTGTTTTTAACTTTGGTTGTCCTGTTGTTCATGGAGGATACTTTATTGGGAGACCAGAAGACAAGAACATAGTTGACTTCTTTTCCACGTGTGTCAGTGTTTTTCATGGGAAGTATCTTCCTTTCAGGGTGGATCAGGATTTTATGATACAAGATGCTTCCTGACACGTTACATTACCAAGAATTTTCAGATTGCTGGTAGTGAACAGTACTGGCTTGAGACTGCATTAAGAAACAGAATTTGTCAAGGATTCAGCTTCTCTTGCCTTGAGTTGCGTTGTAGTATTTCCAGTGTATGTACCAGAAGGAACAGCTGAACGCTTCATCACACTTCCATCTAGTCTCTAAAATTTGTTTAGGTGATTTTAGACTCGCTCCTGGTCTGTGCTTGTTCTTTCCCAGAATTTTTTTTTTCCTTTTGTAGTCCACCCAGCTTCCTGCTGCCCTGTCTGCAGTTCTAAAATGGCCAGTAATTTTATTTTTAACTTCCATGCCACATTGCAAATTGATCTCTCCCTTGCTGAAAATCATCATCTAGATGCAAGCTTTCACCTGTGATCTCTGGTTCATTGCAGAAATTGGAAGTAAATAGGCCTCCTTTAAAAAAAAAAAAAAAAAGAGAGAGAGAGAAAGAAAAAAGTTTGCTGTCTGACAAAGACACAGAATAGATTTGGTTATCAAATATCAGTTACAGTTCTACATTCATAAAACATTTTCAAGATTCTTAGCACTTGCGTATATCCTAAACAAAAACACGTAGACCAGATTCCTTACGGAGGTAACCGAATGGTCATGAAATAAGTAATGGAGGTAGTTAGAAGTGAAAATGTGGTGTGGTCTTAAAAGCTAGTAAGGCATAAGTGGCTAATTTTCACTGTAGCAAGAGATTAACAAGGTGATAGTCTTAATAGTTTATCCCACGTTTTATAGTCCTTGTTAATTGGCAAAATCAGTGTGAGTAATTATGTGGCAGCATTAGCAGACGATGTAGCTGTTTGGATAAGCTGACACCAGGGAAGACACAGAGATCTTCAGGGACCCTGAAACGAATCAGCTGAATGGGAATAGGATGATGAGTGAAATTTATTGAAGCAAATGATGCATGTTAGAAGGAAGGAGATCTTAACAGTGTTACGCTTTAATTAACTTCTGAGTAAGAGTTAGGTGTCATTACAGACAGCTCTGTAAAAATCTCATTTTGCATCTGAAGTAAAAGATGAAAGACGGGCTGGCATAAGAGTAGTGATGGTTGAACACCTTTGGCATTTATCAGTAATATTTAATAAAGTTTTTACCAACTTCTTTCTAAAAGGGGATTAAAAAGTGGTTCAACTTAAGTATAACTTAATTTTTTGGAGATGAAAATAATAGTTCTTGAATAATGGAAGTAGATAAATTAGAATCCTCTAGATTTTGAGAAGATGGATCATACTTATCCTCTAAAGGAATTTGAAGAAATGTCTATAAAATAGTTATGTTTATTGAAAAGAGAGGAAAATCTGCTGCTGCTCCTGTCTCTTCACATAGCAGCTTGAGAAGTCTTGGTGAAGGAAGAAGTTAGGAAAATTATTCTACTTCATTTAGGCCACAGAATTCATGAATGCAGGAAGAGATTTCTATATATGGGTGCTGAGAATATATTAAATTCAGAACACTTAGCAGAACCTGCTAAAATAAATTAAAGGTTTAATGCTTTACTTTTACTTTTGCCTGTTCTGTTTAGGAGAAAAAGACTTTTATTTATCTAGGCTTTTTTGTTTTCTCAGGGCACCAATAAATCTTTCTTATTCTGGCAATGCCCCTGATATGTTTGGGCTAGTGTCAAGCATTTTAGAGGAGCCAAGCAAGCCAGAACCAGTTACAGACTGGTAAGTTTGTTCTGAAAGTTCTTATATGTTGCGTATTGGTTTTTACATCCTTTGTCACACAGACAGGATATACATTTTGAATTATTTCATGGAGTTGAGTAACAAAGGTCCCTTGAATCCCCTTGAAATGTAGAAGTGTTTTTCTTTACTTCAATTGCCAGTTAAAAAAAAAAAAAAAAAAGCAACAAACTGTTAGAAATGTGAATTTTCAAAAGTCTTCCTACAGCATTTCGGGGGCGGGGGGGCAAATATCTCATTTTAACCATTAGGGAGTTGGCTGAATACAGTCAAATCTAAAATATTTAATAAAACCAAATAAACTCTGTAGTTCTGAATATACGTATTATAAACATTAGAGAACAGCATTGGTAGTCAGATTTCACATGGCATTTACTCAACTATAGCAGGAATATTTCCCCCACTCCTATATTTTGGAGGGGGGCTGTGTATGATTAGCCAAGAATGTAATGAGGGAATAACCATGTTACATGAACTGTTTTAATGTAAGAAATGTTTTAAATCATTGCAGGAGGTTTGTTTAACTTTGTTACAGGAATTCTCTTTCAAGATTGTTTCCACCGATGTGGGCACCTGATCTTGGAAGCAATGGTGAATTCTCAGGGCTCTCATCTAAGCACTCTGTTGAAAGTAAGGATTTTTCAAACCTGACAGGCACACAGAACTACTATCAGGAACACTTGCAAAAGTCTCATGATGTGGAGATGTTACACAGAGGTCTGGAAGATCTTCATCTCATAGAGTCTTGGCTTTCTCCATCCGGCCCTTGCACTCAGCCTGATAATATGCTGAAGACCAGTTATCCTGAAAATTCGTCTTTGCAAAATAATAATACAATTCACCAAGAAGGGTTTTCATTTCAAAATGTAGACTATAATCAGCATTTGTGCAGTTATGACCACATGAGGTTAAATGGAGACTACGAAAAAATTGGTTCCAATTTTAGCACTTTTTCTTCTCAGAACAGAATGAAAGAAGGCACTAGCATTCAGAAAGAGTATTGGAAAACTGAAAGAACAAGAGGCAAAGCTCTGAAAAATGATGCTCAAGAACAAACTAAGTATTGCCCTGATCTTTCCAATCAGCCTGTTGATGACTCTTGGGATAAAGTATCCCAGGACAACCACTTGTTTTCTAAAAGATATGAAAGCTTTACAGCTGCTCATAAATTGCAGTCATCTGTTCATCCAGCGCTATATTTTTTCAATCAACCCCCTAAAGAAAATAATTTTTCTGGAGGGGCAAACAGAAAACCACAGGAAAGCCATGTGCAAAATGGTCATCATAGCTTTACTTTGGGGGATGCTTTTAATAATAATGAATGTAAGATCCATATTAGTCCTAAAGAATGCTCTCATAAAGTAGCTGAATATGATTTATCTGCAAAAAATGTTACGCAAAATGGGAGTTACTCGTCGTACCATGGACGTACATGGCTGGATGGGAAAATGGCAAGTCCAACAGCTGCATCGGATATCACATATGGAAAGCAAGTGGTAACAAGTCCACAGTCATCTTCAGGGGTTTCAACCATGTCCGCTGGGTCTCCCACCCATCAGTCTATAACACAGTCCTCTTACTACTCACCGATCTTACCTGTCCTCCCTTCAAGGAAAGGTGGACGGTTACAAATATCAAACGGTGTTTCTAATAATTTGGGAGTTTCTAATTTTATCTCAGAAAATCAGAAGCAAATGAAACCCATTGGACGATCACAGCATGATTCATTGACTAATAAGGAGGGGCAATACCGTAAATTCCCCATTAATTTTTCATCTGACTGGTTAAAGCAACAGAATGCTGTAAGTGAAGACCCTGAAAAATACCACAGATTTCCGAAAAAGCAGACCCAAGAAAGTAGTAATAAAGATGATAGGAGAGGCAGAAGGAATTGGATTCCTCATTTTGGGTATACAACCTCAAACCGTCAGCAGTTCAATATGTTCCGAAAAAAGCACGAACAAAATGGTGGTAGCATGTCAGATTTCATCAATCCTTCTTTTCTTCCTTCTTTCCCATTAATGTCTGATTTTAAGCAAAATCCCAGCTTTCCTCCATTTAATCACCATCTCTTTTCATCAGCAAATAATTTCAGTTTTCCTCCATCAACATTTCCATTCTCGGAACTTGTTGATCTTTTTCATTATGATGACTTTAACCACTTAAATCCCTTCATCAATGACCTGTTTTGTGGGGAAATAGCTGCACCATACTTTGCCTTTCCAACACCATTTAATAAATACAGACCTCCAAGAAATCGCAGTGGACCTGCTAATGAGCTTCATATCCAACTGGAGGAGTGTTATGAGCAGTGGAGAGCTTTGGAGAAAGAGAGAAAGAAGGTAACACAACTGACAATAACTTCCTGTCAAAGCTGGTTATCACATGAAACAATTTATAGAGAGTAGATACTCTGGGCTGTCACTACTTTTGAGGAGACGAGAATTCTGTTGTCACGTTGTTTGTTTTAAATACCTAGAACACCATCTACAACATCTGCTTTGAATATAATGCTTGCATTGTTTGGCATGACTGGTTTTAAATTGTGTAGCTTTGAGCTTCAGTTCCTAAGGCTCCTTCCCCTTACACAGGGCTGCTAACACATTTCTCTCTATTAACCTACAATATTTGCTACAACAAATGTGATAAGTGTCACTGGCCAAAGCACTGAATTATTGTTTGCTTGGATGTTTTTCATTTATATGGTCAATAAAAGTTCATTAGGTAGTTGTTATTAATTCAGTAGGCCTTTGTTATGACTCTAGAGCCACCAGCCATAAATGATGATAGAGCAGGTTTAAGAACCACAGGTCGTTCTTAAAGTACTGGCGTTTTATGCACCTTAATGCTCTAAATGCTCTTATTGCACAGTTTGGTTAGATGGATCTCTTTTCTTATCCTGTACTTTTTCACTCCAGCTAAATCTTTAACTAAAGTATTATAAACCTAGGCTCTCCTTTTCCCTGCACAGTCATTTAAGGAGAGAACTTTCATCATGTTTTTTGGTTTTTGTTTTTGTGATATAGAGGTGTCCTTCCCTTTTTTGTTTCTTGTTTTACTAAATCTTGGTTTAGTGAAAAGAAAGAAAATCATGCTGATCACTCTGTACATGGCTGTAGAGAAAACCTACAGTGTTTTAAGTGGATGTGACTTCTCCCAAAGGAAGTTTCAATTTATACTCTTCTTGTTACAGTCACTTTCCTGCCTCCGACTCTCTTGCTAAGAACTGTTGTCAGGGTGGGATCACACTACTGAGAAATGTGTTACACTTGAGAATGAAAGCTCTGCACTTAAAAGGAGCAGGAAATGCTTTCCCAAGAGGAGTCAAATTTCTGAACTCCATGTCAGGTCTTGGAAACTAGATTGTCAATAATCCATAGTCCTAATTATACTCTGAGTGCCTGTCTACTTCTTCCATGTTGGAGAAGCTTCCTGGTCCTTGGATAAAGAGACTGATACCTGACCAAACTGGATGTCTGGAGAGCACCTTTTTCTTTCCGGCATCAACTGTTGAGATCTTGCTAACAACCTTCTAGGGGTGTAAATAGAACTGCCTGTCTTGTTTGCTCACTGATGCCTTTAAACAAGACTCTGTTCTGCCCATCCAGTCTCCTACCAGGAATTCTCTACAAGTGAGAGGGTGATAATGATTCTCGTTCCAGTGTGTCCGAGACAACTGTGTTTTCAGAAACTCTTCTGCTTTCTGTTGTGGCAAAAAAGGCTGTTCCAAACTTGCTCATGCAAGATTTGGGTCAGTTAAGTCATTTGGGAAGACTGAATCATAGTTTTAATCTCATAATATATGGGGGTTTGTGTTTTCATGGTTAAAGGAGGATTGTTTATCCTCATTTTGTGTTCTTAATAATCAAAGGGATTTCGTTGACTAACTTGATCTGGTCCATTCTGAGTGATCCAATTTTATCCTAGTGATCTACTCAGGCTTTCTCAGTCATTGATTTTTGTAGTTACAGACTACACCTGCAGATAGCTTTATTTATGAGTATAAACTGTTCTCAATCCCACAAGCCAGCTGCCATAGCGTGGCTCACATTCCTACAACCAAAATAATTATTCCTCAAAAGGGGATGACTGCATCTGACTGACAGGAATGTGCCTGGACTGCATTAATCTCTGTTTGTAGGTACAGTTAGGGAGAATGCTATAGCTCACCTGTACATAAGTATGTAGGGAGGGACTTTCTTTTGACATTCTCACCCTTTTGATATTCTCGCCCTACATTAATTTCTCAGGAGTGTAGACAGAGCCCCTCACCCCAGTGGGACTTGCATTTAATTCTATCTAGCTTGTCTAATCAGTCAGCCCTTTCAGCTCTCAGAAACCTGTTCATAGCAGCTGCTTTGGAGTTCACGGTGACAGTGAGCTTACCTGTTTCCTTTTATAAATCTCACTTTTCCAGGGATCTTGAATTTAAAGAATTTCTATAAATTGTCTGTTAGGAATTGCCTGCAATATTAAGTGTGCATATAGGTTAATTGTGAATTGCTTATTAGCTGTAATTCTTATATGCCTGGTGGTGGTATATGAATTCATGACCCTTTCTCCATCCATTTTTTTCTGAATGTCTTTCAGGCTTCTGAGATGAATGCAAGTGGAGTCAGTCAGTTCTTGTAATTCACGTTAGATGAGGGCAGAGACTAAATAATATGGATATGTCAGTAAAACAAAAAGAAAAGGACTTCAGCAGATCTTTTCAGTATGAATGTGCATAGCATGAATGGGGACTTAACCTTGCCTTGAACTGCAATGTGGTACCTAATCTTTTTCTCCCAAGTCCATTGTATGCTGCAGAAGGAGCGAGATAGAGAATCAGCTGCTAGTTTTGTCTTTTTTTACTCCAAGTGTGAGAAGTTCTTATCCAAAAATAGATTTGGTGATGTTTAGTCACTGCCTGAGTTGTATAGTGGTTTGGCCAGTTCCTTTCTCAATGGGCAGTTTGGCAGTTAAGTTGATGACTTTTTCAGAGCTGATACCAGTTTATGTTAAATCTGGCTTAATTGTGATGCACTTCAGATACAACTTATGCTGGTGTGATCACCTGTTTCTTTTGTTAGTAATCATAATATGTGACATTTGAGAGACGCAGTGAGAGGCATACAGTTTAAATTCCTGGGGTACTGTACAAGAATTTCTTTGTGTAGGTCTGTGTCCAAGATTGGTTAAAATAAAGTTGTACAGCTTTGGTTCTAAAACTGGCACTAAGCATTGTACTCTGAGCTGAATTAGAGAAGTATTTTCATTCTTACAGCAACTGGTTGTACATCCAGACGGATATTTGGGAACGTTTTTCTGTAAATGCAGTCAGAAGGAAAGATAGGAAGCGCACTTCTAATGTGTTTGAGAATTCTAAACGACTCTGAAAATATGGATTGTAATATTGTACTAGTTTCAAACATTTAAAATGGCTATTTATTTCCCCTCCAGACTGAGGCTGACCTTGCAAGAAACTTTCCAGGAAAGCGCATATCTAGCTCAAATAACACTCCTGTGTCCCGACTTCCTGCTAACCCATCACGAGTTGATCGTTTGATTGTTGACCAGTTACGAGAACAAGCCAGGGTAAGCCTTCTTCAGTTACAGTTCCTGCATTTCTTTTTGGTTTTATGTTTGTTTGTTTGTTTAATGGAGACTTATAAATACTTAACGATTTTGGTGTTTTCAATGTATCTGGCAGGTGCTCACATTAATAGGAAAAATGGAAAGGCTTCGTGGTACCCCTGTACACAGTAACATATCCACTACATTGAAACGCCATATGGAAGCCATTCACATAACACAGGCAAGGCGTAAGGATGAGATTATTAATGCTGCTAATCCACAGAGACAAGGAGCACCACGTTATAATAATGAGAAAGGTAACTGTTTTCCATTTCTGTAGCTTTAAAAGCTTTTGCAAAGATTTAATCGTGAAAATAGGCCATTTGAAATATGCAGCAATTATTGTAACTTCAGCAAAAAAAGTTTGTAAACCTGTCACTTTTTAAAAGACTTTAAATTTCTTTGAGATCTTTTTTCTTTTCTGTTTTTCTGTTACTAGTTTAAACACTTCGAAACATTTTCCTCTTGACTAGAAGAGAACTGTAAAAACTGTTCAGTGATATTATATAACCTTAAGTAGTTGTCCTAAAAGTGAAAACATACTTGTTTTTAAACAAGTTGAGTTTCTTTCTTTAGTGGTATTGCTAGTCTTTCTTTTTCTCTTCAGCTTATAAAGTAAAAAGAAGTGTTGGTGCTGTGCTAATCAATTGTGTCTACCTTATCTAAATCACAAAAACGCCAGAAATTACATTTCACGATTCCCAACTTCTGTTGAAGTAAAGCCAAAATAATTTGTAGCAGCAGTATGTACTTCTGTAGAAGTAATGCAAAACAAGGGCAAATTGATTCCCTTCTAACAGCATAGTGTAAGTGGTAACTTGCTGTTCAGTATAATGATCGTACAGCTGATAGATACAGGAGTTTGGGGTTTGGCGGTAAAGATCATATTATTTTTCTTCAGAAAATACCTGTGTCTTGGAAAACGATTTCCAAAGAGGAATACACTTCCCCTGCCTCACCCCCATCCTCCTTTGGATCCTTACTCAGCACTGTCATATATTGTATTATTTCCTGTTGCTGCAGTGAAGCTGACAGTATGGTATCTTTGCCTTCCAGCAGTGTGTGTGGGATAGTTCTTCCTTGTAAGAAGGGAAAGATAAATTGTAAAGAGAGTCAAAATGTTTTGGTTTCACAAGTTAGGTGTCAAGCATGATGTCACATCCCTAAAAGTAATAGTCCTATATGCAAACCAACTTCTAAAATTACTCCTAAAATTGTGTAATGTGACATTAGCCCCAAGCATAAGCCAGGAAGCAGGTAGTCATCATCTTACAAGAAAAAAAAAAACAAACTACAAACCATGTTTTTGATAATGCTATATTGTAAAGGTATATGGAAGCAATATTCGAACCATCCTGTACCATACTTACAGTTAGAAAAATTGTAATTAGTCTTCTATGGTTAATGGTAACATCTGCAGTGTTAATGTTTCTGAAGAGGAGCTGTGCTGCTGTTGGGTTCTAAGCACAATCTAAACCACATCTAGAAAAGCCTTTAGTCCGTTTTTTGCTGTGAAATATGTGTTTCTTTGAGTTCTGCTGTTGGTGATCATATATCCAAGGATCAGCAGTGAGCCTTTTCTCACTGAGACTGCGTGGGTATTGGTGCCACTGAAAGGAAGGCAAAGGAGGAAAAAAGGATTGCACCAAGCTCATCTGGCTGGAATTGAGTAGGTAGTTTTACTAATCATACTTGTTGAGTATCATTGTAGATAGTCCCCTCTGATAACATTAATTAAATGGGCTTAATGGTTGTTTCACAGGCCTGATGGTTATGCCACTGAATTTTGGACACAGTTATGGTTGCTATTAGTGTGAGATGTTATAGCTATCATTTGCAAGAGAAGAATGCTAACTGATGGAATTCAACCAGTGCAGTACCAGGGTACAATGTTAGCTGTTTCTTGACCACACTTTGCATACCAGTGATGGGTTGAACAAATTTATGGAATGTTTTAATATATTAATATTACTAGGCTTGTATACTGGTTTAACCTGTAACGTGTTCTTCTGTTGTAGATGTTCTGGCTCTGGCAGCTGCCATTAGAGAATTAGCTGCTTCCACACGCAAGGCTCGTACCGCTTTATGGTGTGCGTTACAGATGACTTTGCCAAAAAACTCTTCAAGCGGTCCAGTAAAACAAGAAGTTGTTGAAAGGGCATTGCAAGAGCTTTGTCCTCCAAACAGAAGCACACAAGAAAAAAGCAGCATGGAGCATGAAAACAAAGGAAGCAAAAAAGAAAAACCTGAGGAACCCATGAGGATTCTGGAATACTAGCAAATAATAATAATAATAACAACAAAAACAACAAAAGGGAGGCAGAAGGCTGAGGATGGGGAGGGAAGGGCAAAGTGTCCTGGATAGTACCATGGAAAGTGTGTGTTTTTGATAGGTTATAAAAAAGCAAAAGGGTTAACATAACTGATCAGTGCTGCAATTCTATTACTGTGATTCTGGTGTTGAGAGACACATCTTGTAATAGTGTTAATGCAATTTTAATATTGCTGGTATTGCAATGTCTGCTACATAAGAATTTTATTATTAAGAGGAACTAAACAATAGCTGAGCATTTCCTTGTGTGCTTATCCAAAGCTATGTATCAGCTGTGAGTTAAGCCATGACCTGAGAAACCAGAGTGTGGTAGAACTTAATTCTCCTTTCTTTGTTAATGATACAATTTAGCATACTTAAAAAAAAAAAATCCATTTGAAAGGTATTTCATAAATTGTTAAGGGTTTTTTTGCACCATTATATAGTTCTTTTAAGTGCCAAAGTGATCACTAAGTAGTTTGCATCCCATCACTCTGTACAGAGCAATCCACACTCCTTTATTGTTTTTGTGACAAGGAATCAGGTTGTCCAGGTTATTGCTAACAGTTTGACAAGAATAATAATTGGTTAATGTTGGTTGTGTGAGATGCTTCAGCAATTGTGCTGCCAATTCAGTTTCTAGCTAAACCAAGGTAAACCAAGCTTTTCTATAGCATAGTCCATTTAAAATTTTCCATTAAAAAAAAAAAAAAAGGATTTTGTAGATTTGCAGTAAGTACTGCATTGAAGTACACATTAGCAGGTGATATAAAGTTGTCACTCAGGATTAGAAATTAGATTTATTGATTCCTCAGTGGGTTAAAAAACAGTAACTATATAACATAGTATGCACTTAATTAAAAAATTGTTTGTTATTAATGTAAGTTCATGGTACTATAATTTTCAGAAACATTCCATATTTATTTTAATGTGTTTATTGAATGTTTATTTAAAATTCTATTTTAGTAATACAAAGTTGGATATTTTGCCAAATCTTCCGAATAAGCAGATTTAACGATTTACTCAGGAAATATGTATATTATTATATAAATATACACATGGTATATAGGGATTTTTTGGGGTAAGGGATGTTTGCAAAATATTTACACAAAGCTAACTATATACTAGGTTACCAAAGCTGTTTAACTGATTAATTTTTTGCATGGAAGATTTAATATATTTAATTGCTGTTAACTAGTCTCCATTCTGTGGCCTAGACAATCAGAAGTGTTATGTATTGGTGTGAATGTTCAGGGTGAGAATTAGAAAAGAATGAGTAATTCAAGTTTTGTTCTTAGGGCACTTATAAATATTTTAATGCTTTAACAGCTGTCTTACTGTTACACAATCTCTTAACATGTACTAATAACAAACTAAGATTCTTAGGTATCAGTATATAATGAATGGCTTTGGCGAGCAGTTCTTATTTTAAAAGTGAATTAAGTTGGGGATATAAGCAAAGTTTGAAAGACAAAAATGAAGATTTTTATGTTCCATGGTGTTCGATGTTGAATTTGACATTTTGTGGATAAATATATAATTCTTTCCATATATATATGTACTTGCAAAATGTTCCAAATGCAGTTCTGTAGTTTTGGATCTGTGGATGTTTCTAGAGCAGATGTAGTCTCAATAGTACCATCGTTAACTGTAATGAGGCAGTAGCTACATAACTTCGTCTAAAAACGTTGCACAAGCCTCATTGTAATCCACTGAATAAAGTTTAAAAACAAGAGTTGATAGAAATCGGAATCTTAGTATAGCAAGATTATGTTTTTTTTTTCCCTAAAGAAAGTGAATTCAACTTAAAAGAATATTTTCAGCCTTAGCCTAAAAAACAGGTAGTGGAGAGAGTTACTACAGTGTGAGTGTTTTCTCTGTGTGCATGTGCAATTTATTTGCACAAACTAATTTAAGAAGGTTAAATTTGTGTTTGTGAAACTAATTAACTATACTCCATGGTTTTAAAAGTGGAGTCTACAGTATTTCAGTTAATGAATAGTTTTGGGTTTTAGTTATGATTACTGTGTTGACAAGAAATCAGAATTTGAAAGTCTTGATCAGCTTTTCTGTTTACAGAACAATTGTAGTCCTGCAGGGTTGTTTTGTAGTGGTGAATGTATAGGGCGTAGTAGGTCCTTATTGTATTGCTCGTGTGTTAATTATTATTGTGAAGGAATGTGGTCTTAATTGGTTCATAATATAGTTAATGTGCCTTTAACAGTCTCATTTTTCAAAAATGGTAAATAGCTGTATGCTCACTTCTGTTTTCATTGGCAGTTTAAAAATGCATTTAAAAAGTGTTACAGTGTGGCTGCACTTGACTATAGCTAACAATTAGCATATGCTGTTAATGTTGTTCTTGCATACTGTTAGACTGTCCAGTTATGGGCTCTTTAACAAGCATAAAGCACCTTAGCTGTGCAGAGTCGCTACAGGTCAAATGTGTTAGTATCAGATTTTCCTTGTCATGCCCTACAAATGCAACCAGCACGCACTCGTATTTCATTATTCCTTGCTTTGTTTTCTTCATAAAAACTCGGGGTCTTCATACCAAAATGATTTTGTGCCCATTTCTTTAAATGATTGGATTATGGACAGCATTAGACCTCTAAAGACAAAAGTCCTTTTAGAATGCTTCAGTTCTGTTGCTTTGTTACACGCCCTTTTATATTTCAGGGGAAAAAACACTGTATTTTGTAAAATAACCACCAGGATTTGCAGCAGCTCTGTTAGAGTCATAACATTTTTTTAGCTGCCTAGTGTTTAATTTGGCAACAATGTACAAATTCTCCAAGTATCACACTGAATTTTTGGTATGAGTTAAGTATAAGTATGATGCTTCTGGTTTTAGGGACTAATTGTATTTGCATTTTACTGACTTCAGTGGAAACAGAGTTAAGGTATTAGGTCACACTTCAGCCAGAGGGATGTTTTTGTATTGGAGTTGGGTTTGATTTTTGAAAATTCCCCACCCCGATTTGTGGAGCAAGCAGGTAAAATTTAGTTTATTCCCTCCTTCTCCCTCCCTCCCCCAGCTTTGTTGAGATTTAATTGTTCTCTTTTTTCTGTTTTGATTTATGCAGTTTACATTTTTGAATGAGGTGAAGAAGATAGCAGAGTTGTAGCTAGTCATGGTAGCAGTGATACTAGATTGCTCCAGTTTAAGAGAACAGGATACCTAAGAGTCCTTTCTCAAGTCAAGATTATTATTAGGGTGTATGTTTTGATAGTTGGTAATGAATCTTTAATGCTTTAAAATCCCAAATTGATAGTCTAGTACAACACAGATTTAAGAATTGCAATTACTTCTGTATTCTGTATAAATAACTGGAGGCTTCTGGTGAGTCCACCTTCTTGATTCCCAGAAGAGAGGCCAGCATCAGAGTAAACTTTTTTTTCTGGCTGTAGGTTTGCTATCTCTGCTTTTCTTCTGCCTCCACAGGGTCCCTCTGGCAATTAAGTTAGTCTGATGGTATCTATATAAACTAAAACTAAGAAATGGGTATTAGTTTGTCATTATTTTTATTAGAAGGGCATACGGGGAGGTTGTCTGGGTTTGTGGTGCTTGTCTTGCTGTGGCCTTTTCAGGACTGTGTGTAAGACGAACTACTAGTTCCCAAACTACTGCTGCTATTGGTTGTTTCTTACTTCCAGACTGAATATTCTTCTTTGCTCTTGGTATTTACCACCACTACTAATCTTTTTGTCTGTACCTGGATATGTATAATTTGGAAATGATTTGCCTTACAGCTTGGAAACTGACGCTCTAGTCTTCATAATAAGTATCTTCTCACTATTCCTGGTACCTTTTCTCTTTGGTGAAGTAAATGAATAGTAGAAGATGGAGATTATGCGAGTGGGAGGCTTTGTTGAGGTACTTGCTGGCCATCTAGCCTTTACTGCCTTTTTGGAGAAGTGTGGAGATACTCCAAAATTTTGTGGAAAGCTTCCTAGCTTTAGGCCTATGCACTTTTCCAGAAGTGACCATGAGCACAGCTTCCTGGGATTATGTTTGATCTGCTACCCAGGCCTTTTCCCATTCTGTTTGGGGAAATACAGAAAGAAAGGGGAGCTACGAGAAGGAAGGAAACACTGAGCCACAGGAAACCCTACCTCCAGTGGACAGGATCACTCCTCTGTGGCTCCTGAGGTCGGAAGGTGTGAGCCTGAGGGGCCAGGACTCTGTCTTTGCCTAAAGCGTGTTTCCCTTTTCCCCATCTGGTCCTCACACACACTGTCAGCTTTCAATGCTGAGACTTGTGGCAGAGTTGGCTTTTTCTTGGCCCGCTCTGGTAGCCATCCTTCCACCCTTGTATGTTTTAATTGTATGGAATCAAGCTTGTGTACCAGCTAGAGGGGCTAGAAAAGGGCTTGGGAACAGCTGGTTCAAACCAACGGGGTATGGTCCTCCCTCTTGGATCTCACCTCTCCACTGCTGTCTGTAAGGGAAGAGAACGAAGTAGGGTTTAAGCTCAGATTTCTAGACTTAGAAAATGACAAATGGCAAGGAGTACTTAGCATAAAACCTTCATTGAACTGTTTGGGTTTTTTAAATCTGTTCTTCCTCAAGTGACAGCATTCACCTTTGCTCAGTATGATATTCTCAGATACACAATTTCTGTTAGGTCATAGCTCTAATTCTGTAAGTTGGATTTTTTTGTTTAAATGCTGTAAAGATTATGCAACAAACAGACCTTAAGCCTATATGTATTTTTTTTTTAAGTTACATTGTTACCTGCTCTGAAAGCTGTCCTGTTTTGTTTTTCTTTTTTTTTTTTTTCCTATTCTCTGTTTGGGAGCTGTGATGTCAAAATGCTGCATGTTGGAGCAACCCAAAGCAGTAGAGTTGGGGATTTTTTGTTCTTTGTATCTTTGTTACTTTGTCAGTGTACATAATCATAGTTGTAAAACTAAATTTTAAGTTCTGCTTCGTGGCCACAGTCTTCTATAGATTTTTTTTTTCTCCTAATGGAGTCATTAAAGTGGAAAAACTTGAGTTCCTGATTATTTAACTCTTTGCTGTTGTAGTTTATATTGAACAAGAATAGGGAATAGTGCACATCAGTGAATATGAGAGCAGTTGACTTTGGAATATATATTTTTATTATTATTTTTAAATAGGTGCATTTGCATTTAGGCTAATGAAGAGATGGGCGTGGTCCTGCTTCCATTGAAGCCAACAGCTTTAACAGATTTTTGTCTTTTTCTGGCTTTTTTGCTTTACTGGCATGATAGCTCGAGTTAGGTAGGCTCTTTGTAAGTACAAGCTTAGTAGTTCACCTTGAACATTTGTTATCAAGAAACTCCAGAAGGATGTGTTCCCAACCTTTTTTATAAGGTTTCTCACTACACTGACAACTTGGAATTAGCAGGATAATTTTGCTTTCTTTTAAAGCTGAGGAATGTACCTACTGCAGAAACTTTGGCTGAATTGAATTTGTGGGTTTCTGAGAATTTTGCACCTTGTTTTATCCTGATCCGCTTTGATGGAAATATAGCCTTAACCATACTAAGACCTTGATTTATTTCCTGTGCAGTTTATCCATGTCAGTCACCAGCACTTTTTTTGTTTTGTAGAACATGATATAAAAATCGGGCATCTCTTATTTTTTTGGTAGATACTGCTTTCTAATTTTTTTTTTTAAATAACAACTTTGCCTATCAATTTTATCAGTTATATAGAATGGAAGTTCCTTATTTTTTTCATTAGCAATACTGTAATCAAAGGTGCAAAAAAAAAATGCATTTAATGTATGTAGTCTGTGCTGTTAAAGACTGTAAATGTATCAGGTTAGGAGCAACTTAAAAATATTGAGGAACTGGAGCTATAAAACCTCTTTGCTTGTTTGCCAAATGAGCTTTAAAAAGGAAAATATTTACATATAGTGTATAAAAAGCTCGTTAGAGAGAAAGAGTAAATCAGAGTCAATTGAAAATCATTGCCAGACAAAGATTGCTTTACATTTTTTTACTGTATAAAATACAACCAATTTAAAACTTGTTTATGCACAGTAATAACTTAATGAGCATAGTTTTTTCACAGAATTAGGCTATTTCCAATATATATGGGAAAAATAAGTTTCCTTTTATTTTTTATGACAGATATACAAAGATTAATAGTGTCTATATTTTAATATGCTATCTGGTGTCTGAAGTATATCTTTTACATGTTTGTTGGTTAAACTCATTTACTTAAAGTAGCAAATTTTACACTGCTAGTGGAACATTACTGAAGGAAGATTTTGTGAGTTGATCCATTCAGTAAGCCCAACAGAAATATGTGAAAGTATAATTTAGCTTAAAAAAAAAGTCAATTGTTGATTATACAAGATTTTAATCATTAATCAGTTTAGGCTTATTTAAATATTTCTGTAAAACAACTGTGGATGTTTGAATGAACGCTGCAAAAATCTTACTTCTACCTCTTGTGTAACATTCTTAAAATTATACTTTGCAGATCTCTTTGGGATGTACTTTGATATTACAGGGCGTTGGTACACCTTAACTTGTGAATTTCATCTGCTTTTCCTTTTTTTCTGTTAGTCATTTTCTGTGCAACACCGGGATGCCTTGTGGCTGGGGCTAGATTACGTTCACCTGTGTAAAGTAGCTTCAGGCAAACTGTGCACACTAACACGTGGTTTCTATTAAGCAAAAGGTACATCAGTCAAAAGAGATTATAAGGTTTGTGTTACATGTATGAACGTCTCAGAAAGATGAGAATTCTGTAATAAATCATGGCCAGTGTAATTTTCTAGTATTTTTATGTATGTGATTGATTCCTTTTATTTAAATAATCAACTGTGTTGTATGTATGTCCCTAATAAATAGTTACAGCTTCTTGATTTGTTCAGTTCAACTCACACTACTTATTAGCTGCTGTTCTCCATGTGAGATTAATTTGGTTTTGGTAATTCTGCCTTGAAAAGTTGTTATGTGTTCTGCTTTAACACAGTTACAAAAATTAAAATTCTTCATGTTTTATGAGTCTGGTTTTATTACTTCAGCAAATTCTGTGGGAGAAAAATGGGCAGTTTGGGTTGGCATTTGTTGTGCTTGGGTCTGAGGAATATCTTTTGATCTGAATGCAAAGTCACACAGAGACAACTTCTGAAAATGTAGACTTGCATCAAATAGTTAAAAATAAAGGACAATGTTTAGTAACTACTTCACATAGCATTGCTGAGGGGCAGGGAGGAGTCTTGCTGAATCTGACATGTTTCTCAAACCAAATTACCAAGTGTCACAGATGTGGTTTTAGTGGGCATGGTTGATGGTTGGACTCGATGATCTTGAAGGTCTTTTCCAACCTAATGATTCTGTGATTCTGTGGTTTTGTTGACATAGGTATTGGAAGCTATAAGCAGGAACAGAACTCCTTTATGCTGAATGTCCTAAAAGACACTGGATGACAACGTGCTTTGCAAATCACTGACATGCAGATCTTGATTCCTCTCTCCCTTCCTCAGTGAGATGAATTCAGGCAAATCTCAGGTGTATGGAAACTCTGTATATTCTGGAATTGCACACAGTGAGTGTGTCTATATGTGCACAGCAGGTCAGGTATCGATAGTCAAAAAATGAAATTTACTGTATTGTGAACACTTGCTTTTTTATTTGCACTGTCAGCTGCTTTTTATAGGCTTTTGAGGATCCCTTCTATTCTGCGTATAATAGCACTTTATATACTTCATAAGCATCGAGGGAGATTCCTCCTGGTAATGCAGAGATTCATAGTGCCAGTCTGGCAGGTCACATGGGCTGGGATTGCCCTTGGTTTTTCCCCTAGTAACAGGTGGAGCATGAGCTGACTATACTTATATTGTCGATGGGATTAATCCTGTCCTATGGTTTGTGAATGTAATACTGGTCGCAAGTCGAGCATTGCACAGCTAATGCAAGAGTGCAGCTTGTTTGTCTTGTGGAGTCTAGTGTGAAATTTCAAACCTCGCAGGGGAAAAGCTGTTCCTCAGTTTAGAGTTTAAAATTTCTAAGCGTTTTCTTTTCTGGTGAAATGCAGAAAAAAATAATTGATACAATAGTTTTTCATTAGTGGAAGACTTATAAAAATTTTCGTGGTGCTTTGAATAATTTAAACATGTGCATTTCCATATTCAGCTGACGTATACATGTTAAATAGCTCAATATGAAGTTACTCGAGCTCACCTTTGAAAGAGTTTCTCCCAAATCAACACCCCACAAACATTTTTGGTTCCCTTTTCCCTTCGCTCCCATCCCAAATCCCCATGGTTTTGCATTTCCCGTATCGCGTAGGTGAGCGAGGAAGAATGTACCGAAGTTTTTGTGGGTTCGGGCTGTACGTCCTCTTTGGTTTAAGACTGATCAAGGGCTGTCACTTAGGGCAAGCCACAGGAATTTTGGTTCCCAAACAGCCGCAGTGCCATCCCAGCCCTGATACGTTGCATGGTAACTTAAGAACCAAATTTGAAGTCTTTCTGTAAAAATGCCAAACTAGGATAATGGAAGCTGATCAGATGTGTTTGTTGGTTTCTGGCCTGAAGCTATCTTTATCTACTCTTAGCAGGTTTCTCTTGTCATTGCTGTTTTGGACCCATGTTTTATAAGTTAATTTTGGGGACACTGCAAGAAGCCCCCTCTTTTTTTTTTTCCCCCTCTTGCTCTTTTTTTTTTTTTCCCCTCTTTTTTTTTTCCCCCCCTCTTTTTCTTTTTCGGATTTCCAAAGCACTGTTATTTAGCAGATCATTTGAGAAACATCCCTCCACTGACAGGCATCTCTGCTTTTATTCAAATGCAGCTTGGTTGCTTTGATACTTGTTCCAAAACACCTGTAATGGAATAGTTGCAACTATTTTAGTTATAACTATATTGGCACCTTGCCTGTGAAGATACTTTGGAAAACAGTCGCAGTGAGATGTTTTCCTCCTAGCCTGTTACCCCCGAATTAGTCTGATAACATTTGGTATTGTCTGTTGATTTTTAAATAATGTTAATTGAAAGTATTTGACATACATATTTTTTGATAGGCTGACCTTTGTGAAGCCATGCAATTTGGTTGGACTGTTCTGATTTGAATAACAGTCCGATATAAAAATGAAAACACTGTGATTCCACAGTGCTAACTCATTAAACTTACTGAGGGAGACCTTTGATTTCTAGCTGATGAATCATGCTGTGTATAGATATATATAGTTCAAGAGTGTTGGGTTGCAGAAGATGCACAGCCTCAGTAAGTAGTGAATTCAGTTAAATACTCTTGAAGAATTAGCAGTCCTAAAAGAAGCAGCATTCTTTTTCACTGTTTAAAGAACAAATTTTGCTGCGTTGTATTTGTCTGAAAAATCGATGTTACTGCAAATGGATTACAAACAAGTGTAAACCTGAAATGTTTGTTTGTTTAGGGTCAGTGTGTGAAATGCAGAAGATGATAGACATCTGAGGTGGAGAGAAGAGATTTAGCATAAAGGTCTCGGTCTAGCTGTTAAAATTATCAACTAAAGTGACAAGTGTTTATCGAAGTCATCTCAGTTTCTTCACTAATGTGTTGTCCTAGAAATGGATCTCTCTCTCACACGGGTGATATAAGGAGTACTACTTTACTTAGCTGGTGTAATTTTCTTCCTCATAGCAGAGCCACTGCCTGCCTTCTGAATTTTACTACAAAACGCTATTTTATATAGTCATTTCAGACTATATGACTGCCTGCCAAGTAGTTTCTGCTATTGCTTGTGGTATAGAATTCCCAGATCCTTGTGGCTTGAGTAAGTGATTACTGAAGGTAATCTGTAATACATAGCTCAAATGCAGTTTTTCTCCCCACTCCCCATGTTTGTGACCTTCCTAGTCTGTGATGGTGGCTGAGAAATGTCTGTCACAGCAAACCATTAATGTTGTAGGGTAAAAAAGTTTATGAGAGATCTCATAAACTGCAAAGTTGAATGTGAGGTTGGTAGTTTTTTTGCTTTTAACATAAAATTGTAGCTCACTGCCATGGGTTTATTGTTTTGCTTTGGGTCGTTTTAAGAAAATTTTAAAAATAGCAGTACAATATTTAATAGCTGTGTTTATTTTCTTTTCACAGATCTGCATATAAATCAGGACCCAGTGTAGTTTCTACTGACTTTTATTAACAATAATAAGGAGATAGATGCAAGTAGCAGGATACATGGGTTCTAACTGTGAAATCAGTGTTGAGAAAAATCTGCTTGAATGCTTTGAAATGTGCGTATGTAGCTATACGGGCATTCTGATTTACAGAAAGAATTTATTACAACATAAGCTTTAACTTTGCCGATAAACTGTTGTTTCGAGAAATGTAGATATGAGATTCAGAGCTTCTGGAAGTTGCTTGGTTATATTCTCATAAATCAGAAGATCGAGTGTCTTCTGTAGGTGAGTTTTGAATCTCAGGCAGGCTGTTGCATAGGTAACTATTTAGCTAATCCTCTTCTATAAATCCATAGCTTACTAACTCTCAGCAACTGTTTCTGATCTCTCTCCTGTCTTGCTGGGCTACAGACCTATTGAACGAGAGAGTTCCTTCTGCTGTTCACGGGGTTGAGGATGACTTGTCAGTGCTCAGTGTAAATAGGGAAGAACTCAAGATCTGTTGAGTTTAAGTCAACGTAGTTGTATAAATGTGACACTAGAAGCTTGTGGATTATACCCGGAACAGGGTGGACTATAATCACTTTAGAGTGGAAAAATAAGACTGCAGAAGATTTATCAGAACTTTAAACAAAGATGAGTGGTTTTAGCTGAATTTCTGGGGTACTGCTTTATTATTTCTGTGATCCACGAGTCCATTTTCAACAAATTTTATAACCTGTTGGCATGGAGCTTAAAATGCAAAAGGAGATTTTATGTGACCCTGTTACATCACTGGCATAGCAAAGCCTATAGAGCAATTCCATCAAAACTCAATGTCCAGAAGAACAAACAACTTAAGAGGGATGAGCCATATGAAGTCACAGGTTTTAATGGAGGAAATAAAATCTGTCTTGCTCATGCCAGGGGTTGTTATCAGGATAGTCGAATGAATGGTGCATTTTGATACGGTGGCCACCTGAAAGAAATGGGGATGGAGGTGTGGCTAGAATTCACTTTGTGCATTTACTCAGGCCTCATAAATTTTCTACAGAGTAAGTGACTACGCTCTTCTTGCAGATCTTATAGCTGTGTTCATCCCGCGTGCTGTGTGAACACCTCCTGGGAATGGTGTGCTTTTATTGTTTGTGCTGCTGTTGCTGTTCAGAGAGGACAGAGTCGGTGTAGTCCAGCTGAGAGTAGATGGTAGCAACAGCTTGTGTTTTCCCTCTGTTCAGCGTAGGCATCCTTTATCAGTAAGAAAAGTTATATTCCATATATTCCGTCCTCTTGGGACATAACCACACTAAAGTTCTGTAAGCGCGACTGCCTACAATGAATAGTTGTAGAAATAATTGTATAAATATCTATCATTAGATAACCTGCAAAAATTTTGCCTTGAAATTTAGGGAAACAGTTAAGGTACAAGAGCCAAGCTTACACTGGCGTGCAAGGACACAAAGTCACCCCTCAGGTATTTTACAAGCGACTGCAGGAGTCTGTAAATCTGGTGACAGCCATCCATGTTCACCAGGGAGAATAACAAATACACTCTCCATGAGTTTTAGCATTTAACACTGGAAGATTAAAGTTTATCTTCATTCTTAAATTTTATAAGTTGTGCGATGTTAATACCATTACTATTTCAATACAAATATGTTCTTATAATCTACCTATGATTGAAATATGAAGTATTGCTGCTGTTTATCTTGTAAATTAAATTGCTCTTTTAATAGGTCCCTTTCAGAAGAGTAGACACTAATGAAAACTTGGTGCTTATTCCTTCTTTCCTGAGGGACCTTTGCCTGCCTTCCAGAGGATAATGAAAAAAAACCTACCCAAACCAACAAACCCAATGATTTATACTTCCAAATAATTAAAAAAAAAGAGGTGATTTTAAGATGACTAAAATAATTGAGAGCTTTGTTGTAAAAAACAACCTGATTGTCACCCTCTGATCTAAATCTTCCCTTACCTATCAACTGGTGTGTTTATAACCACTTTTCTTAATTCAGAGCTGAGAATACCACGTCTCTTTCAGATTCAGCCTTAGACACAGACATTGATCATGACTGGATTGTACTTGGATAGCTTGATAATAGGGATGTCAGAAGAAATTAGAGGTTAGACATCAGTATTAGCTTTTCCAGCAGGTCCAAAATAAGTAATAAATAGGACATGCACTCAATTAGGTAATCCCTGGAAAGCAGAACTCGCCTCACCCAATAGTAATGTAGTCATGAAAGTTTTATTTTTGAGTGAAACATTCATTGCCATTGATCACAGGGTGGTGTATTAACAAGAAGGAGAATGCTGCATCTGCCACTACAGGCTCTGCTCATGATACAGTACGAGCTGGGTGAACTGGAGAGGCAGAAGAAAGGCTGTGGTGACACTCCAACATATTTCTTGAGCGGAATATTTCAAGCATATTTCTGTCCGCAGCCAGACAGCGGTGATCTGTAGGCGCTGGGATGAGCTGAGTCATTGGGCAAGGTCTGGGGAAGCTTTGGGGTGAGGAAATGAGACAATTTTATCAAGGCTGACACCTCTCCCTTAACTGAAACCGCTACCAAGGAAGAGATTTATGCATACGCCTAGCTTAGAGCATCTGTCGGATCCCATTGGCATCAGTGGTACTACTTAAGCACTTAAAAATAGACATTACTTTTAGCTAACTTTCTGAAATGGTTTAAACTCCTTGTGTAAAAGACATTCGATAAGGCAAACCAGTTTCTAACTTCTTCTGATGTCCTGCTGTTGTCTGAACATTTACATACAAAAGCTGGTGGCCTTCCCCCGATCTCTTCAGTTGACTGTGTGTGATCCAAGGTAATTGCGTATTAAGATCTTCACCGCTCAGCAAAGAAGTTATTCAGAGAGAACTTGCATCAGGATTAAATCCTAATGTATCCAGTATAGTACCTTTTAAACTTTGCTATAAAACCTTGCTGGGTAGCGAGGCAAGAGCTAGCAAACTGCCGACGTGCAGTGGTACAAAGCCTATGATGAAAATGCTTCTGGATCTAAACCTTCAGGAAAATGGTGGTTGCTCAAGGAGCAACACTGCTTGCTGCAGAAAAAACCCCTGCACTACAAGAATCGACAGGTTTTCAGAAAGGATGGAATATTTAAAGATGTGAAGTTGTGACAGAGAGGAAGTAATGAAAAAGAAGAAATGCAAAGAAAAACACACGTGGGAGGCATAGAGAGAGCTTAAAAGCAATGGAAGAGTTTTTGAGAAACAGTTCTATTTGAAAAAGTGACTCGTTTGTGCAAAGTGTGTTATTTAGCTATGGCAATTGCACTGCCCTCAGTGGAGAAGAAGGGGTAAACCCAGTGTCTGTTTCTAGCAGCATGATTTTTTTTTCTTCATGTAGAGAATAAATCCATGGAGAAACTAGTGAAGCCTAATTCTTGGAGCAGGGGGATTATTCCCTTTACATCAAAGATGACCCACATAATATTCAAGAAGTATTAGACAGGTTTCATGGACAGATTTAAAGGGGAAATCTCCAAGAAACATATTCTAAGAGAAGAACTGGTAATGGTTTTAAACTAAAAGAGGGTAGATTCAGAGTAGATCCGAGGAAGACATTTTTGATGATGAGGGTGGTGAAACCCTGGCACAGGTCACCCAGAGAGGTGGTGGATGTCCCATCCCTGGAAAAGTTCAAGGTCAGGTTGGACGGGGCTCTGAGCAACCTGGTCTAGTTGAAGATGTCCCTGCCCATGGCAGGGGGTTGGACCAGATGACCTTCAAAGGTCCCTTCCAACCCAAATCATTTGATGTTAACCGATCGGCTCATAGGATGATAACATAAAATAAGATTGTAAGGGACTTTTGAAGTATCTACTCCTGTTCCTGCTCAAAGCCGGGCCAGTTTCACAGCTCAGAGCCTTTTCCACCCAAATTCTGCCTATATCCAGAGATGGAGATCCCACTCTGTGGGTACGTGTTCCAGTGCTGCACCACCCTCGTAAAGAACGTTTTTCCCCCTTATACACAGTTCAGATGTGGGTGAATTTGAGTTGCACTTAGAGAAATGGTGATGCCCTTGTTCAGAGCAGAGCCATGGTAAACAAGGAAGGTTTGTGGACTATTCAGAAAACATAAGTGTGACTGTACTGTTGTTCTAGCTGTGGATGTAAGTGCTCTTGAAGACGGTGTGTGCCTGAACAGAGTTGAGCATGAAAAGCTAAGGCATGAAATAAAATACAAATAGCAAGTGATTTAAGAATAACAAAAATAATTTTACAATTATATAAGGGATAAAAAAAAGACTGAATAACTGTCGCTTGAATATTCAGTAAAGCAGGAGGGCTGTTAAAAAATTTATTTGTTTTTTTAATTTTTACTTTATTTTTACATACTACAAAGCAGGCTGCAACCAGGTGAGTGTCATAGTTAATGCCTGTAACAGAAGGGTAAATGCCTCTGTCTCTAACAGGTAAGAAATCAGTTAGAAAGCACATAAAAACGAAAAATGTTTTAAAATGGGCTGGACCTCACAAACTTTGTTGTAGAGTACTTACGATATTCCAGATGGTGAAGACAACTGAGGCAACATTAATCATGAAACCCCTGATGGTCCAGAAAACCAGCGAAAGGCAAGTATACTTCTGCCTTTAAAATGGGGGGGGGGAATAAATTATAGGCCAGCTATTTGGACTTCAAGTCCCAGACAGATATTGGAACAAAAAGTCAAAACCTATCTTGTAAGCACTGAAAAGATGCTGAAGAGGAGAGTCGCGGTTAACCTGTGTGAAGCTTTGTCAGCTCCATCTAATTCCCTTGTATGATACTGTTAGAGATAGAAAGGAAACAAAGTCATGTAAATTGAATTAAAAAATAAACAAACTTGGCACTCTTTTCTAAGATAGTCTTGTAAGTGGTTTTGGAATGTGATGTAGAATAAGTAGAATGGGTACAGAGCTTTGTTCAATGTGTAGTTGTTGAAGATTTAATGTCAAAATGGAACGATTTGCCAAGCAGAATCAAACAGGCTGTGCTGTCGGTGCACTAATAATATTTTTACTGAAAATTGGATTTTGTCAGGGTGTCTTTAGACTTTGGTAAGTCAGGCTTAGAGTTCCACAATCACAAATTTGTGAATGAAAAAAAAGTATATGAAGTTCTCTGAAAGGGTTAAAAAATAATCTAGTGCTCAATGACAGCATAGGAAAATGCTGCTCAGGTGCAGTTCTGTGAAGGATTTGGGGATTACCGGGAAGCACAAGTGGATTTGGGATCAACAATGCCCGGCTGTTTTGAAATAGGCAAAAAAAAAATCCCTAACGGGGTGTACAAAGGCAGGGGTAAGCAGCGGCACGTCCGAAAAAATCCTTCTGATCTTCCCTGATAAGGCAGGAGCCGGAGGGCTGTGCCCGGGTCTGGTCCTCGCTCTTCAAATTGATGTAGACAGCTGGAGTCGGTCCAGCTGAGAGCGATGGAAATGACCAGGGTCAGAAAAAAATTAGGGGCATTTGGGCCAGAGAAAAGGAGATAGGAGTGGAGGTGATGGTCTTCAAACGTCTCCAGGCGTCCTGCCAAACTGGAAGGGCACCACGTGTCTTTCCTGTTCAGGGTATATAGGGTTAAATTACAGGAGGAGTTTTAGAATTTAGGAACTTATTTTAGATTAGCTATGTAGAAAAAAGGTTTAATGTCTTAACATTAAAAGCAGGGAAGCACTGAAAAAGATCTAGGAACCTTTATAAACTTTTTTGGAAGCTTTTAACACCAAGCCAGGCAAGCACGCGTCAGTTTTGCCTTTTCGTTGTTGTCTGTTCACAAAGCAGTTTTTCCTAAATTTCTGAAAAGCTGCCCTTTAAAAAGAATTAATGCAGCACCTCTGTTCTCTTTTTAACTCCATGTAATACTTTGATTTGCCTTTGTAATATATTAATTTTCTGTGTCCTCCATGACTCTATCAATTAACATTGCCAGGCATATGTAACCTTTTTGGGGGGGCAATATGCTCCCTTACATTAGGAGTGCTTTAGGGAACTGCTGGTAATCTAGTGATGTTTAACACAGAATTAGGTGGTCTTACCTACCAGTATTAGATGTGGTAGGAAAAATATCTTGTGTTGTCTGTGGGTTATTTGACTGTGAAATTTTTATTAGCATTGTTTTTTTTTTTTTTCCTGAATTATTCTTAATGTTAGGTAGGGAGACAAAACCTTGGGATTTTTTTTAGTTTTCTGTAAAAACTGAGTAATACTCAGAAGAAGAAATGGTTTCAGCTTTTAAATTTTTGTGCAGTATCACATGGGAAAAAAAATCAAATTAAATTCTCCTGTAGGGAGAAGCAGGGATCTTTTTTTGACAAAAAACCTGCCTTTTTATGCACAAAAATCTAGTACTTAAGAGAAATATTGAAATAAGACCTAACACTTCAGGCCTTGCTAGTTATAGTAATTCAAAGAATTTAATTGATTTCTCAGAGGAAAACGAGGCACAGCTTGTTTCAGTGTCTGTAAACTATAGTTAAATCCATTTGGCATCCTTTTACTTTCAACTTAAGAGTTTAGATGAGCAATTTTGAAGCCCAAAGATATAGTTTTCAAGTGCAAGGAAAGATTTTTCTGTATTTTAAAACCGTGTGAGTGTAAGTTTCTATTTAAAGCACGTTTCCCAGATGTTTGGAGTGGGAAGAAAACATACTTGATGACATTTTATCTGTTTTCATTCAAATGCAGGCTCCTTCAACCCTTTCATCATTCTCTCTATAAATTCAAACTGTTATTAGCTCATCATATATAGATTTTCTTTTATTTTAAACCCATGACATGTTGTAGTTCCTCAGTAGATAAATAAGTCTGTACTGTAGCTATTTCAATTCATCTCGGTTTTAGTGACCTTTCAGGGTATCTTGGGCAATCTACTCATGTCAAGATAATAAGGGCAAGTCACAGCATCCAAAAAAGGGCTCACTAGTGTGAGAACAAAGATTGATTGTTGCTAGTCTGTGTGGTGCCCAGAAGATGCTAGTCCTGAATACTGGCAGACACCGTAAGATGAGGTGTAAGGAGTTTGCAGTTAAATGGCGAGATAAATGCTCCGTGACAATATACCAATGTGGGGGGCAATCCGGACAAGGGTCCTCTTTCCCATTAGGTCAACAGGTGACAATAAGCTGGGCCATTAAACCCAGTTTAGGCACTTTCTCCTCGGACCGTAGGAAGGATTGTCCTCCCAGTGTAAAAGGATTGCACGAATGTGCTCAACAAAGCACGTTTAAAAGCCTTCCTTAAAATAAACACCACCTTCCACATGTCTCGCTTGCTGGCTAAAGACAAAATAAAAAGACTTTTCTTGTTCATATCTCTGATAGGCACCAGGTGAACCACGGCAACAAGCTGCACACCTGGAAGCCCTTCCAAAAAATGTGCCTTCATTTCAGGAGTGAACAGGATCAGAGATGGTGGTTTGGAAGCCTGGCAGAGGCTTTTGTATCATCATCACAGGGCTGCCAAGTGGAGCTGATGCAGTTGCCTTTGTCTTATAATTAGCATCTGCAAATAGTGATTACTATATATTAATTACCTAATCATTCTTCAACGTCCTGGCGGTGGAGCCTGCATGGAGTTCATTACTTACATCTAAATTTATGGTGGAGAATTTAGCTGGTATTTGTTCTGTTTTTCAGGGAAGCATCAGCCACGTGTGTCCAGCAATCGGTTACCAATGGTCCTTGAGCTGCTAATTGTGACAGTAGTAAAAATGAACCCGTCATGACTATGTCATTCTAGTACGTACAGCTGGCCCCTTACATACATTACAAAAAAAAAAAAAGTGGAGCTCATAAAGTGTTGTTTCTCGGCTCTTCCTTGAGGACAGCAATGTGTCGAAGGAAAGACACTATTTGCTCATTTAATCCCATAAGAATCCACCTTGTGCCTCTGGCAATTGCTGTGCTCCACAGTTTGCTTGATCCCGTAGTATGGGGAAGCGTAAGCAAGGCTGCTTCATGGGCAGCTGGGGAACATTTAATTTGCTTTGGTTTACTCCAAATGGGACACCGATTTATTCTAAGTTTCAGGTTGGGGATAGACCTTGAAGTGCAAAGCAGGACTTGGTAAGAAATAATTTCTTTTTGCGTTCAGCTTGTGCAATAGTTGATTCAAAGGTGGGCTGAGTTTTGTTACTAACAAAACTTGGGCAGCCTTTCTGTGTCTTTGGGAGGTCTTTGTAAGTTTGTTGGTAGATATCTGCTACTGCACCTGCAGCTAAAACTTTAAACCATCTTCAAAACAGAGGGAAGAACCAAGCAGAATGGCCAGTATCTTTAAGAGGGGAGATGGGTTTCATAAAGCTGTCCCTAAACATCAGATAAAGTTACTTGGCTAATGCACAGACAGCTCAGGTGTCACTTGAGATCTAGGTACCTTTTTTTTCCCCTCAATCCTATAACTTTGTGGTTGGTTTTGCCCCAGTGGGTAAATTCTGACTGTCCTGACTTGAAAGGAGTGGGGAGCTGGAGGCAACAGCATGTCACCGTTCTGCAGTGTCTCAAGTTTGGTCACTGGTGGGCAGCATATTGCTTATGGTTAGATTTGAGAGGTGGGTCATTCCATCTCCCTTCCCAATGAGTCACTACTCAACGCTACCCTTTCTCTTCCCCCTTTGGGAGGTGAAGGTTTATCTTACCACTTGTTTACCACTTGTTGTGGCTTTTTCTCTTCCATCCCTGGGTCAGTTCTCCAGCAGGTGACAGCCCTGCTCTTAGCAGGTCACCGCGTGGGATGAAACATCATCTGCTTCTACACCAAACCACTGCCCAGCTTCTTCCCCGCAGAGAAACCAGCTTTGGTGTCTCCTTCTGACCAGCGTCCTTGTCCTTGATCATCCCATTGCACTAAGTTAATGGGGTCCTCCTGATCTTACTGCTTTTCATCCTTGTCACCTTCTCCTTGAGCTCTGCTTTCAAGGAGATCCCACTAGCACTCAGGTCATGCTGGGTCTCTTCCACGTTTTATTTTCCAGTAGCTAAATGCCCTTGGAACCCAATGCAAGACTTGGAGGCTTCAAAAGTTGAGAGTCCTACTGTGCGCAAGGCAGAAACAGCCATTCCTCTGCCCTGATAATAGGACACTGCAGCTATTGCGGTTCCCTATCTTTGGTCCTTCTGACTCTTTTCAACCCCAGCTTCCAAAATCCCTAATAAAACTCCATTTTGCTTCCCTGCTGGTGTTTTTATGCCCTGAAAAGTGAGTAAACACAACATACTGTTGTGTCTTTAGCTGATCCACGCCCTCGGACTGTGCAGCACGTTATCTGCTGTGTTTACTGCCAAAAATAAGCGTATCTTGTAGTTCATTCCTGATAGCTGCGCAGGGGTAAAGTGGTTGTGGGGGAGCCTGCCAGCCTCTCTTCTAGCTCCTCTATCGTTAGCAGAAGCGACTTTTAAATTCAAAATACTTTGATTGTTAATAAGAGTTGGTGTGAACTCCGTGTTCAGGAAAGTGTTAAAAAAAATAGCAATTTTACTGGTAATTATAGAAAATACGATCTTGAGCCTCTGCGGTGCAATGCATGCGCAACTCACGCCATTTTTGCAGACGCTTCAGGTTCATGCTGCAAAAAGTTAGGGAGAGAGATGCTTAGGTTAAGAAAGGGAGAAACACACTTAGGTTTATTAACTTGCCGTTTATTCGCCATTGTATCAACTCCTGCCTGGGAGGTTATAAATAAACCTACTATTGATCTGATGCCTTTGGAAAAGAATTCCTGTCTAGCGTGCAACGCCGATAAGTTGGAAGCTGCCTGTTCCCGAGTCCCTGCGTCATGTTTATCGCTTGGCTTTGGGACGGACCCTCGAGGAGCGGTTCTGACCCACCCTGTCGCCGCAGCCTGTCCCCCACACCACCAAAGACATCCCTCCATCTGACGGGTCCCCCCCCGACCCCGCCGTTGCCGGACCGTCCCAGCGAGTCGCTCAAATGATGCCCTTTCGCCTCTCTCTCTTGCAGGAAATTTAATCTCCCCGGCAAATGACACCCTGAGCTATTTTGGAGCTGGGCTGCAGAGGGGGAAGCAAAGCGCATCAGCGATTTGACTGGAGGACGACAACCCAGAGGGGGGGGCGGGGGGGGCGGTGGCACAGCCAAAAAAGTGTTTTGGCACAGCCAAAAGTCACTGCCGGGGGACTCGGGGGGACCTTCTGCCTCAGGTCCCTGCCATCGCTGGGGTTTCTGTTTTATTTTCCTGGAGGAGGGGAAAGGGGAAGGGGGAACCAAAACCAACATGGTCTCCCCATGTCCTCTGTTCCCCTTTTCCCCCTTCCCCCTTCTGTCATCGCAGTAGGAATCGGCTTTTTCTTACCCTGCCCAGAGCTTTGTTTCTCCTCAGACTGTGACGAGACTCCAGGTAAGACCTAAACCTTCATCTAAAGAGAAGCAGACTCGGGGATGCTGATATCCAGCAGAAAATAGAGAATGTTTTTAGTAGCTGAGGGAGGGGTGAGGTTATTTCTGTGCCAGTGTTACTGTGCTGGAGTACGTCTTGCTTTGCGAAACATAATTGAAGATGGAGCTGAAGGTACAGATAGTAAATACATCCTTCTTCTGGTCTGAACCAAATATGGATTGCTTTGCTTATCTACTTCTGACCACGTTATCAAAAGAGCAAAGATTAATCTCGAGAGGAGAAAAGAGAGGAAAATCAGGTTTAAAGCTGTTGATTGTATTTGATACATTTTGTCCCCGAATTTGAGATAGCAGTGTGCATGAAGAACCTGGAAAAAAGAAGTTTCCTGCGGAGAGGTGGCAGCAAGGAGTGTTTTTAAAAGTTTAATTTCTAGGGCATAATCTCAGTGCTGCTTTTCTCTTCAGCAAGGGCTTTTTTTCCCTCTGAGCTTCTCTCCAGCGTCAATACCGATTCACACTGCAGCCCCCCACCCTCCTCGTGCTTCTACAAATGGCTCTGACGAGAGATGGAGCTCGACAGCTGAGGCTATTTTCGGCCTTACAGCTCAATGGGGTGGAGTGGCTGTAATGACAATGACGTCCACTTGTTAAAATACAAGGGCTTATGTTGGAGCCTTGCTGCTAATTGTCACCAAGGGAATTCTTTGTCCCCATGGGAGTTGTGATCCCGCAACGCCCTCGCGTAGGAAATCGCATGTGCTAAAACTTGAGGCAGTGTTTCTAGCTTAATAAAAGCGAGTTTATTTTTCTGTTAGTGCAAAGGATTTAAGAGTTGGGATTATTTGGTTCAGCGCTGGTTTTATTTGTGTGAGGGAGAGAAAGGTACATGCACTTATGCATGTGGAGAGGAAACATGCATTAGTGCTGCCAACTCCAGACATGTAAAAGTCTAGCCTTCTAAACCATAAGACTAATAAAGTAAAATAAACCAGTGTGAATCCACTCCGAACCTTTAAAGCTCACCTGGCTCAAGTTGTCTGTCTTTGTCAGCTGAGCAGATGCCGGGGTGTACCTACAGCTGGGATTCTGCCATAGCCACTTCTCTCCAGGGGCTGTGTGTAAAGCAAAATCCAGTTGGGTGAAATTTGTGGTGAAATTGCTAGAGTTTACATCGCTCTGTTTCTGTCCCCAGGGTGGCAAATCCAGAATTTTTGTCTTTTCCCTGTACTTGTCTCCCACCTTCTCACCCCCACAGAGCAGGAATGAGCATCGCTGTATGCCCGAGACCTCCCTTGTGCTGTAGCCTTTATTTACACATTGTCGGAGCAGCCTGGCTGCCTTTAGGCTCAGAAGAATAAAAGGAAAAGATGCTGCCATGGAGTCTTGAGGGGCTGATCTGAGCAGTTTTAGTCCTCTGGAAGTTTCTGGGGTTGTTCTGTAGCTCCATTGAGGGGGGAATCCAAAGTGAAGTCCCTATGCTGCAGCAAAGACCAAGTAGGAAGAAGTTCCTTCCTTGCATGGAGCTTCTTGAAGCTATTAGTGTGTTGGTGGAAAGTGATTGCTGGCCATAAGGTTAAAAGAGGGATAAGCTTTATAACCAATAAGTCTGTCTCTATATCAAAGAGGAAAGATAATACGTGCTTTAACCATATAAATCATCTAAGTGGCTTCAGTCTCCCATGTTTAACATTAAGGGTATGCTTACTTATGTGACTGGAGGGTGATCGGACTGCCTTGTCTGGTAGAATGCACAAACTGCGATTTGTTCTTGTTTCTTGTTGGAATTTTCTAACGGTTTGACTCTTTCCTTTGCTGCCAGTCATTGGAAATATTCAGGTGATTGATAAAGGGTTAATACTGGGAGCATGAGGTGATGCAGGTCCCTTCCTAGACGGTGCGTGTTTAACCCTACCCTGAAGGTCACAAATGTAAGGTTGTCTTGCCTTGAGCTTAGCCATCGTTTTGCTGAGGGCTGCTCACCAAGTTTAACATCATGTTAGCCACTGGCCTGCTGTGAAATTTCCCTTAATGTCTCCTGTGGACTTTGAGGAGGCAATAGATGACAGGGAATGCAAATGAGCCTTACTCCGAATTGAGTTAGAAGCTTATTGCAATGAGCTTAGTTTATTACAGGTACTCTGTGTCCTGCATCTCCTACAGTGCGTGGAGACCAATCCTCCAAACTACCGCGGAAAGCTCTTCAATCTGTACATCAAATGACCTTTGAACATGCTAAAATCTGTTGTCCCTCACTGAAGTGGAATTTAGAGTAGCCCAAGCTAAGCTCTGAGTCCGGCTCCTCAGTGACAGATACTGTTCCTGCTCTGATGAAACGGGCATCAGATAAATTCTGCTGTCTCGGATTAGTGCATTGGCGCAAATCTCTACTTACACCTGATTTAGAGACGTAATGGGCACGTAGCACTGGGTGTGCTGGTGTGCATTTCACCCCTAAAGCATCCTGTCTGGTGTGTAATGGCTTGTGGGAGTCCATCTGTGCCCATCCGATGTCACTAAGCTTGCAGCTGACACTGAATACTTGTGCTATTTCAAAGTTGTCTGTTCCCTGGGAGGTTGTTAGAAGTAACAGGGGCAGCTGGGTTACTGCTGTTTTCCCTCAGCAGAACTTTAAACATCAAAGGAAACCTGCACTTCCCATTTTATGACCTGTCAACTTCCCTTCCCACCCACAGATGCCATTTCCTGATGTTTTTAGATGGAACAACACACGCAGATATCTCATGTAAACTATAGTAATAATAGTGCTGCCTTGATTTTTATCTAAAGTTTCTGGTTTAGTGGTATTTTTTGAAACCCAGGGATCCAGAGGTGGGAGGTTCCCTGTGAATCTTACCTTTTCCCATCAGGAGAGGAAGGAATGCAAGGCTTAGCAGTTGGCATTGTGGAGAAAGTGCAGGAAATATGAACTCTAACAGCAAGAAGATGACCCCAGATCAACAGTTTGCTGCTTCAGCAAAGAAAGGATAAACGAGGATTGAGAGAATGAGCAAGCAGGCATGGGATGACTCTTAACATGGTATTGGAGAGAACCTCCATGCTCCTGATCTCTATTCAGACTTCAGTGGTCTCTAGGTCTATGTGTCTGTCCTCACCTGGGCTTTACGTCCCCAAAGTCTCCGGTTATGCAGGTGTGCTACTTGTGGCTGCATTTATCTTGGGAATATTTTATGAGATGGTTTGCACGGTGCTTTTTGCTCTTTGCCCAAGGTCATGGTGGACAGGGTTCCCTTTCTAACCATTGAATTGAAAGGCTTGGACAGAGAATATCCTGCCACCCCTGTCCTCCCTCATGCCAAAGAAAGAGCATCATCATAGGCAGCTGACTGCTTGGGGGGCAATATGCCACAGTGTGGGACCTCTATCTGCTAAGAAGTTGTTGAAGGTTTTCCAGATGCGGCTCAACATTGATGAAGCAACACGAAACCAACCCATCAGCCAGCACAGCACAGTGAATCAATCGCGGGAGGTCAAGAGAGTGATGGTACCACCATCGGGACTCTCCATCAGGAATCTCCATCTCCTGATGACTCTCCTGGTGAGCACCACCTCAGATCCCTCCGGCAGGAGCTGGAGTAGTCTGTGGTAGTTCCCACTGCAAGGGACTTGCTCGCTTGTCCATGGGGAAGCAGGTGTGGGGCAGAGACCGAAAACAGTGAGGACAGGAGTGGGTAGGACGCCTTGACTGGCCGCGTGGCCGTGTGTTGGTTCCTGGACAGTGATTTGATTTATTTGCATTACCTGACAGGTCTGTGCCCTTGTGCCTCTTTCCTCCAAACATAAACCAGTGAAAACTTGAAAGAATAAAGACATAAGTAAAATTACTTTGCCTTCGGCGTGCTCAGAAATACCCAGATGGGAATGTGATCTCTGCTGCAAATGATTAATCACAGAGGGATTACAAGGAGAAATATGACACTGGCAAATGTCTGAGATTAATTGGAAAGGGCATCTGCATTGACTAGGTTTATTCATGCTTTGTTGTCAGTCCTATCACTTGCAAGGGAGCTGTCCTGGCACTTGCAGAGAGTTACTTTTTTTTTGAAGTTTGAATGTACGTATAAAGAATCTGAATTAGTGTAATGGTTTACTAAATTGATCAGCAAGTTACACTGTAGAAATATTAAATCTTGTCTTTCAGTATGTTTTCAAGGCTGTCCTCTCCCTCTTACTCCTAAATCTATTTATCAGCCTAATCTAATGCGATGCATTTTATCCCATTTAAACTTATAAAATGTAGTTTATCTAGTGCAGCCTATCTAAACTATTTGATCTGTCTGAGCGTTAGATTACAGCTTCATCCTTGCCGCAGGTTAGGATTTCATGCCTGGTACTGGATTTCATGCTCTCAACATGCATAAGGTGAGGTTTTTATCCCCTTCTTCAGACGGGGATTGAAGATTCAAGAGTTTGAGTGACTTTCTCACAATTATAAAAGTAAGCCAGTGGCATAGCAAGGCATAAACCCTGTTTTGCTTTCCTACCATGTCAGAAACTAATCTGAAATAATACTGATGAGCACACACTGTTTTCACTGCTCCCTGGATTTTCTTCTGGCATCCCGGCCATCCATAATGGCATAAGAACCCTCGAGCGTGAGGGCATGTGGTGAAAGCTGGTAGAGAGCAGGGTGTGATGCAGATTACGGCACGGGACGTGGGGTATTCACCTTGCACTAGGAGGTCTGCGGACACAGTGGCTTGTACCTGTTGGAGAGAAGCGAGTTGCAAACAGCGGGCGAGCGTTTGGTAGCAATGGGAGAGGGAGAGTGGACCTTGAGGCTGTGGCCACTGGAAAGAAGCATCTTGGATGGATTTGCTGCACCAGTCTGGTTCAGGAGCAACAGGCCAGATGCAGCATCTTCCCTGTGATTTAAATGTTCTTGACTATCAGAGATACCAGGGAGCAGCTGGGACTTGTTTGGGCACTTTTTAGGGCAGGCGAGGAGGATGCACAAGAGCTTTAGGAATTGAGCAGCATTCCTGCTCTCACCCTTGTGAAAACCAGGCTTGGAGAGCATCCACCGTGCTCCCGCAGAGCAGAGCTCTTCTCCAGGCATGGAAACATCTCCTGGGGACTGGGCAAGGAAAACAGCACGCAGGTGGTTTGAGGGAAGCCACTGTTTTCTGGAAGGTCACCAGCTGGTTCCCAGGCAGGCACCTCTTGTGCCAGTAGCCATCTCTCTGCTCCAGGCACTTCTCCACATTATGCAGAGCCCAGTTTGAAGGAGAAATGAAGCAACTTTATTTTTTTGCTCTTTTTGATGCTAAGGATTTGAAGCTAGAAATGGGTCAGAGTGACACATCTGTTAGAAACAACTAGGGACCTAGGAAGGATGAGACATGGCAATGTCTTCTAAAGATGGATCCAAGTGCTTTGATGGCACAGTACAACCAGATATTCAAGATAATGGCTGGGAAAGATTAGGACATGATCTCCGAGTCTGTGTTTTGATTGTTAATTCTTAGTTAATGTAGCGAATGTTACTACTGGATTCTCCAAAGATGAACTTGAATCCCAGCCTCCTCTGAACATTGAAATGCTCCTTCCCCAAATTAGCAGAAGACTGAATGTCAATCAATTGGCTTCAGTGGAAAATTCCACTCACTTCAATGTACTTTGTCTCAAGCCCAAGGCTCGTATATGTGTCTTCTAACCATTGATGCAGCTTCTCTGCTTGAAGCTTTGCAAGTGTTTATGGAAAATACATTTTAAAGCTCAAGTGAGGGCAAAGGTTGAAGGTAGTAAGAGGGACTAAAGAAGTGCAAGCTAGTTCACAGATTTCTGGACCAGTTTGAGACCAAGGGAAAAATAGTTCTGTATATTCATTGCAACTGGTATTGAAGGCGATCACTCTACAGAAAGTCAGTTGGTCTTAGCATTAATGACTGCAAGTCAATCATTCTTTGCACTATTAGTGTTTACTAAGAATGATTTTTCCCCATTACCTTTTTCTTCTTTTGTTTCCCCCCAGATTTAAGCTTTGAAAGCATTTTCTTTAATGTCTAAAGGGTTTTGGTGGAATAATGGAATTTGCTTGATACCAGGAAACAAAAGCAACCAAATATGAATTAGTTTAGAAAGGATCAATTTTGTCTAAAGGGAAGAGTCTCTGACTGCTTCTTAAAAGTTTCATATGTTCTTTGGAGGGCAAGAGACAGGATAGGATAGTACATAGTGTATTTCTTCTGTTAAATATAGAAAGAAGAGTGAGTTTCTTTCTGCCTTAGATCTGTGGCCCAAATGAAGTTTGAAGGTTAGCTCAGCTATACCATCTTCAATGGTAATAATGATTATTATTGGTAATGAATACATTTTGTATTTTTGTGCCACCGCTTTCTCAGTATTTAGCTTTAATGGCAATTTGTGTCTTTCAATCCCCAGCAGTGTAAATGGAATGAAAAATTGTAATCTGTTATTAATTTTCATGCATGATTTGTCATATACTCCAGCAAGTACATTGTCATATATACACTGTGCACATAATTATTTATGAGACCATCCCTGTCTTGATATGAAGAAGAAATGAGAAGGGAGCCAAGACAGAGGGAAAATAAGTGATTTCCCCAAGGTCATGCAGCAGGTCAGTCCAACCCCCACTCCGTGGTGCCATCAGTGATCTGCACCTTAACGTTAACACACCGCAACAGGAGCTGGAGGAGGATGGAAAAAATAATGAAACCTCTGCTCAAATGGTGACTCAAGAAACAAAAGCAGGTTTTTGGCCTGCTCCTACCGACTTCTGCTGGAGGTCGGGGGGGGGGGGGGGGGGGGGGGGGCCGCGC